>NC_053154.1:245226657-245374157 GCF_016835505.1 Polypterus senegalus
TCTCCACCTGACTCTTATACTCTGCATAATTCCCCATATGAATACACCCCATAATTGTGGAATCATCTGAGAATTTCTGCAAGTGACATAGCCTGAGCTGTAAAAGGTGAAGAGAAAAGGAAACATGACTATTCCTTGTGGTTCTCCATTAGTGCTCACATCCATATCAAAGACACAGTCCTTGAGTCTCACAAACAGATACAGTAGCTCATTACTCAGGACACCATAGGCTCATCCACCTGCATATCTCTAAGCTTACTCCTTAACAGGGATTGCTGGATGGCACTGAAGGCACTGGAGAATGAATTGAAAAACATAATCCTCTCAATGTTGCCAGTTTTGCCCACGTGAGAATAATAAGCATTAGATAATTGCATCATCTACTCCAATCTTCATCCAATAGTCAGTCTTCAGCGGGTGCATGTGGTCTACAACAAGAGAACACATATAGACTAAACAGGTGATAGAGGACACCACAAAGTTGGTCAGCACAGGCCTTAAGAATCTGAGGACTGAGTCCATGTGGGTTTCCTGTGTGTAGCTTCTTCAGTTGTCTACTCAGGTGGTCTTCTGTTATGGACAGCCCATGCTGAAGGTCAGAGGAGGACTCCTCACTGTACATTCCAGTTCAAGTAGTAGGATTTTTTGATGTAGTAAGGAATGTGTGGGGGGACTGGTCATTGGAAGAAGTTGACAGTGGGAGGAAGAATCTATTCAAAAGTTGAAAATATCAGGGCATTAGCTTTGTTTCTATCTCCTGACTTATGCTATTCAATGACTTTTTACAGAGTTGTTTGAAGTGTTCCTTTGTCATCATTTTGTAGGTTAGGCCCCAATGCTTACTTACCACAAGTTGGATCTTCCAGATAACTTGCATTTATACTACAATCAACTGAAATCCCATGACTACAGGTAGGTAATCTGCATTTAGCTAACTACATGATTACTGCAACCAATTGGCTGCACCATTGATGGTTTAGGTGTGCCATATTAAAGGGGGAAGGGGTGGTGATACTTGTTTTATTTATATTTGGAATTAATGTAGACCACTTTGCAGAGATCTGTTTGACATTAAAGTGTCTTTTTCTGTTGATCAAGCCAGATTAAATCCCCTGTAATTTGATTTTGTATAACAATAAAATATAAAAACTTTCAGTGGGTGAATACTTTTTATAGGCAATGTATATTTGCTCTTACAGACACCATTGACATGGAAATCATCATTGGGTTGGTACAATTTAAGCCAATTTTATTTGTTCCATATCCCTTGGCAATATAAATTTTTAGCTATGGCTGCACCATCAGTTGAAAACAGACACAAAAAAAACTAAATAGTTATTTTCCAGCAAAACAAGAAAGCTGAAACAATCACCAAAAAATAAATTTTTGACAAGTTAAAAAAGCAGTTTTATATTTTAGCTCTTTATCATTCATGTGAAAAGATCATTTACATTAAAATGTAATTTTTCTTTTTTTATTGAAGAAAAGTGAAAATAATGTAAAATTTCACATATGTTTTCATTTAACAGTAAATTCTAATTTATAAGACTGGTTTTTGCTTTTTTCTAAACTGGGTAGCATTATGCATTATTTCATCATCAGGTCCTTCCATGAAAACCCTAAATACAAAGAGGACTGTTTAATTTATGTTAGGTAGATTGCCCAGAGGGGACTGGGTGGTCTCTTGGTCTGGAACCCCTACAGATTTTATTTTTTTCTCCAGCCTTTGGAGTTTTTTTGTTTTTCTGTCCACCCTGGCCATCGGACCTTACTCTTATTCTATGTTAATTAATGTTGACTTATGTTTATTTTTTATTGTGTCTTCTATTTTTCTATTCATTTTGTAAAGCACTTTGAGCTACATTTTTTTTGTATGAATATGTGCTATATAAATAAATGTTGATTGATTGAATGATTGATTGATTCTGATTATGGAGAGACAGCAGATGATCACTTGTTTAGATCACAGTGTTTGGTTGTACTGTAGTCATTGGCTATTACATTCATAATTTTCCTTAAAGGTCACAAGATTAATCTTATTGTGCTCAGAACACACACATGCACATTTGTTGTCATAAATAATGTTTGATTACACATCAAGTTTATGTTGCTTTGGGTTCAATTTACAATGTGCTCTTACTTTATGAGTAATGTTTACATTGGACTGCTTAGCTACAGTATGTGGGCAGCAGTTGACAGAACCAGTGAGTCATGTAAATGAATCAAATACTTTCAGGACATTTAAAAACCACTCAGATGACATTTTGGTACAACCAAGCTAAGGCTGATAGACTGAATTCTTATTTAAAACTTCTTCAGTTCTATATTTCCGGCAAAGAGTGCAAGAGTTGTGATATCAGTTATAGCCGGTTCCAACAGAGCAACAGTCTCACACTATCCAACTATCCAAGAAAGATAAACAGTCGTGGAACATAAAATAAACAGTGTGGCTACATTTTATTATTGTAAAAACTGTTGTCATATAAAGGTTCAGTATTTTTATGAATTGCCTATCACATTCCTGTGATCACGGAAAAAATTAAAATATATTATTTTAAATTCCTTCTATGAATAAGGACAAAATATCTAATCTATAAAAAACACAACTTTGAATGAAACTTCAAATCACATCAAGATGTTGGAAAAGTCTAAATACAAAAAATATAGCAGGATAGAGGCATATTACCCAACATTTTGGGTGTTGAGTTTGCATGTTCCTCCTGATTTTTCACCAGTAGCAATGTATTTTTCCCATATTTCATAAACATAAATGTTAAGTGTGAGAGAAAGACAGAGTGTGTATATGTATGTGTGTGTGTGCATGCAGTCCATTAATATGTCCTGAAATTGTAATCTGTAGAAATAACACAACATACAGTGCATCCGGAAAGTATTCACAGCGCATCACTTTTTCCACATTTTGTTATGTTACAGCCTTTTCCAAAATGGATTAAATTCATTTTTTCCTCAGAATTCTACACACAACACCCCATAATGACAACGTGAAAAAAGTTTTGCAAATTTATTAAAAATAAAAAAAATTGAGGAAGCACATGTACATAAGTATTCACAGCCTTTGCCATGAAGCTACAAATTGAGCTCCGTTGCCTCCTGTTTCCCCTGATCATCCTTGAGATGTTTCTGCAGCTTAATTGGAGTCCACCTGTGGTAAATTCAGTTGATTGGACATGATTTGGAAAGGCACACACCTGTCTATATAAGGTCCCACAGTTGACAGTTCGTGTCAGAGCACAAATCAAACATGAAGTCAAAGGAATTGTTTGTAGACCTCCAAGACAGGATTGTCTCGAGGCACAAATCTGGGGAAGGTTACAGAAAGATTTCTGCTGCTTTGAAGATCCCAATGAGCACAGTGGCCTCCATCATCCATAAGTGGAAGAAGTTCGAAACCACCAGGACTCTTCCTAGAGCTGGCTGGCTATCTAAACTGAGCGATCGGGGGAGAAGGGCCTTAGTCAGGGAGGTGACCAAGAACCCGATGGTCACTCTGTCAGAGCTCCAGAGGTCCTCTATGCAGAGAGGAGAACCTTCCGGAAGGACGACCGTCTCTGCAGCAATCCACCAATAAAGGCCTGTATGGTAGAGTGGCCAGGCGGAAGCCACTCCTTAGTAAAAGGCACATGGCAGCCCACCTGGAGTTTGCCAAAAGGCACCTGAAGGACTCTCAGACCATGAGAAACAAAATTCTCTGGTCTGATGAGGCAAAGATTGAACTCTTCGGTGTGAATGCCAGGCATCACATTTGGAGGAAACCAGACACTGCTCATCACCAGGCCAATACCATCCCTACAGTGAAGCATGGTGGTGGCAGCATCATGCTGCGGGGATGTTTTTCAGCGGCAGGAACTGGGAGACTAGTCAGGATAAAGGGAAAAATGACTGCAGCAATGTACAGAGACATCCTGGATGAAAACCTGCTCCAGAGCGCTCTTGACATCAGACTGGGGCGACGGTTCATCTTTCAACAGGACAACGACCCTAAGCACCCAGCCAAGATATCAAAGGAGTGGCTTCAGGACAACTCTGTGAATGTCCTTGAGTGGCCCAGCCAGAGCCCAGTCTTGAATCCGATTGAACATCTCTGGAGAGATCTTAAAATGGCTGTGCACCGACGCTTCCCATCCAACCTGATGGAGCTTGAGAGGTGCTGCAAAGAGAAATGGGCGAAACTGGCCAAGGATAGGTGTGCCGAGCTTGTGGCATCATATTCAAAAAGACTTGAGGCTGTAATTGCTGCCAAAGGTGCATCGACAAAGTATTGAGCAAAGGCTGTGAATACTTATGTACATGTGATTTCTCAGTTTTTTTTATTTTTAATAAATTTGCAAAAACCTCAAGTAAACTTTTTTCACGTTGTCATTATGGGGTGTTGTGTGTAGAATTCTGAGGAAAAAAATGAATTTAATCCATTTTGGAATAAGGCTGTAACATAACAAAATGTGGAAAAAGTGATGAGCTGTGAATACTTTATGGATGCACTGTAGATCTGCTAACTCAGTTCTGTCTTTTAAAAGGTAACCTAAAACACATCTTCTCAGGAAGGCATTTAACTTACCTGCCGTCCTTTCAGTTCATCATTTCTATCCAGGTGCCCAGGATGATATAAGGTCTTACAAATGAATAAATGGTGTCTTTGTAATTTTCCTTATTTTTGTATTTCTATTGTTACTTTTTCTAATTCAGACTTTTGTGTTTCCAGCTTATGTTTTATTTGATGTTTAATGGCAATATTTTGTATCCAGCATTTTTAATTGATCATGTTTTGTGTTTTTCCTGTGGCTACATTATGAATTTTTGTGATACATGGAAAAGGAGCTATATTCATTAAATACATTATTATTATAAAGATCAAGACTTTATCCTTGTTTTGCATCTCTGCCACACAGAATTAATTCTAACATGTTGCTCTATCAAAGAAGGCATCATGCACAGCAAAGTTTTAAAACCAAAGTACTCAAAGGAAAGTCTTTCTTAGAGATTAGTGCTCAAAAAACATCAAAAAAAGAATGCAATCCTGGTTTTAAGTCATATTTCATTTGATGATTTTCAGTTTGTTTCAGCTTTAGAAATGTGAAGAAAAATATGTAAGAATTTCTGTGTAGGAACTTCTGATGTTCTAACCTTTACAAACTCTACCACTCACAAAATATTTATATTGGGAAAAAATTATTCTCTCCCCTTTTTTCTACTCTTATAGTTTTACTCTGGCTGTTGGCCTTCCTGTCTTTCCCATGGGTGGGGATTGAATTGAATGTAGTTTTGTCAAGTTTGACTTGTTTGTATGGAATGTTACTTGCTTTTAATAAATTCAATTAAAAAAAAATCTGTTCTCACCAACTGCCAACTGCTCAACACTACCTTACAGGACTCAAGATGGCTGATACACAATGGCATTATTGTGAAGATTGATATTGTGCATATGCCTGTTTCTGTAAGTAGTTGTGCTTGTATGCAGTTGGCATATGATGTCTCAGTGGGAATTTTTACTATCAAAGGAAACACTTCAGGACTGCATTTTCTTCTTATTATTTTGCCTATTTGACATTCTAATCTCATACATTTTAAAATTAATTGCATCTTTTTGTATGATTCTTGCTTATTCTTTTTGTTATTGTTTATGTGTTTTTTAACTTTTAAGCATGTAAGTTTTGCACTATTTTAACACACTAATTGCCCACTATTGTGGTATTCCTTCTGCTCATTAAGGGCTAGTTTGTGATGGCAGGTACACTCAGTAGTCATATAGGATTACTTGACCACAGTCTACTGTAAAGCCTTCATATTAGCTCTGCTTTTTAAGCACAGTTTAGTGCTTGTTAGGGAGTTTTTTTTGTGTAACATGCTGTTTATTTTTTTTTGAGACTATCTGTGTAGTTTCTTAAAAAGAGACAACATACAGTAGTAGCAGATTGTGTGATTTTTAAATATACATTGGATTCAGAGAGTATTCAGACCCCATCACTTTCTGCACATGTTTGTTGTGCTGTAGATTTAAGTTTATGTGGCACCCCTGGACTGTGATGGTTTGAGAGTCCTCACAGTCAGAGAATCATAAATAGAGCACAGAGCGGGACAGTATATGAGATTCTTTATTGCCAATCTTCTAGATGTAAAGATCTGCAATCTGATGGTATTTGCTTGTGTGCATGTGGTTAAAATAAATGCTGAAACAAAACAATTAAATTACACCAAATAGTCCAAGTAAAATCAATATCTTTACAGTGCTTGTAATAGGTTAAGTTAAACCAGTTTAGAAAATGTTAGTAACCATTTCTTGAAAAAGGAATATAAGACAAATCTAACAATTAACAGGACTTGAAGTAAAACAATTTGCTTTATCAAAGACATACGGTGCTCATAAACTATGATGTAGTACCGTATCCCAAACAGTGCCACATACTGTGTTTAAAGTGGTCAACGAAATTTACTAGAAAGACAATATATAACTAAAGATAAACATGGTATAGACATTAACTGATCTTTTAGAACAGGTTTTGATTTCTTTTAACTCGACAAACACTTGATGTTTAATCATCAGCGCGCAGTGCTCTTACTTAAAGCGGCAAGACAAAAAGTACAGCAAGTGCACAAGGACAAGACTGACCACTAAACAGGATAAGATAACACAACGCCATAGCTTAAAATGATTAAGGGCAGACTTTCTCACAGTGGGCTAGCCAGTTCCTTGAATTTCCATGGTTGTGATTACATAAAATATACGGTATACTGTCACTAAAATTACATTAAAATTTTGACTGTCATGAAGTAAATCGTATTTTCTGATTCATTTGATTAGACTGTGAAGAGAATTTGTTGAGAAGGATAACTTGGGGTGGCACGGTGGCGCAGTGGTAGCGCTGCTGCCTCGCAGTTAGGGGACCTGGGTTCGCTTCCTGGGTCCTCCTTGCGTGGAGTTTGCATGTTCTCCCCGTGTCTGCGTGGGTTTCCTCCGGGCGCTCTGGTTTCCTCCCACAATGCAAAGACATGCAGGTTAGGTGGATTGGCGATTCTAAATTGGCCCTAGTGTGTGCTTGGTGTGTTTGTGTGTGTCCTGCGGTGGGTTGGCACCCTGCCCGGGATTGGTTCCTGCCTTGTGCCCTGTGTTAGCTGGGATTGGCTCCAGCAGACCCCCGTGACCCTGTATTTGGATTCAGCGGGTTAGAAGATGGATGGATGGATGGAGGATAACTTGAGGGTGGCCTGGTGGCGCAGTGGGTAGCGCTCCTGCCTTGCAGTTAGGGGACCCGGGTTTTGCTTCCCAGGTCCTCCCTGCCTGGAATTTGCATGTTCTCCCCGTGGGTTTCCTCCAGGTACTCCGGTTTCCTCCCACTGTCCAAAGACATGCAGGTTAGGTCATTGGCGATTCTAAATTGTCCCTGGTGTGTGCTTGGTGTGTGGGTGTGTGTGTGCACCCTGCCCAGGGTTTGTTTCCTGCCTTGTGCCCTGTGTTGGCTGGGATTGGATCCAGCAGACCCCCGTGACCCTGTGGTTTGGATATACTGGGTTGGATAATGGATGGATGGATGGATAACTAAAGCTAATGAACCTTTCCCACCTTAAAACACTTGGACTTTAGTTTAATTCCTGGCTAGGGAGTTTTTCTTGTGTTATTTTGTTCTCTCCATGTTTGTGTGGTTTTCTGGCAGGTACTCAATTTTCCTTCTACAGTTATTTAACTTGAGATTAGTCATTTTTTGCTATGTATAGACATCTATTTTAAATCCCGTTGTTGCAGTGTTCATTTTGTGAATTGCAGTGTTTCTTTAATTGGGATACATAGATTGTAAAATGGAGAAACATATGCTAAAATGAACATTTTGGGACCACAAAATATAACTCGTTTTATCAATATGTTACTCTTGTGATTTTTTTCTAACCGAATTTGTTTTGAAGTGGCCAATTCCTTTACTTGAATGAAGCATAATGACACCCATCAAGCAGTTTTTGAAACCTATTTAATCCATTTTACTTATAGCCACAAGGTAGTATTGGTTGTAGGAAGTTGTTCGGAGGATGCCAGTATCTAACACAGCAACCTACAGTCCCTAATTATTATAACCTAATTCAACTGAATGTGCACATAGGAGGAAACAAAAGCATCTTGGGGGAAAAAACACAATGATGCAGGGAGAATGTATACAATCTGCATAGTCACCAGGATAGGATTTTAACCCAATCTTATAAAGGCCTGAGCCAGCAGTACTGACCGCCTCATCACCATTCCACTCCAACAGCTCCTCTTTTAAAATGTATTTTGAAATCTAAAGTTATGTGATATTCCACAAAATGTTAAAAATACAGTATAGAAAGGATCTATCATCATTATTTTAAGAAATTACTGAATTTATTCCTCTCTTTAGTACAGGCATGAAAAAAACTTGGTGTGAGATTTGAGCGCTCATGTTGTGGTTTACTAAAGAAAGGAAACCAGCAACAAATGATCCATTTGTGGCCTTTTTGAAAATATGCTCTTTGTAATGGTAATTACAAGTTACAATGGATCAAAATCATACGTTTCAAACTGTTTTGCTCCATTGTGGTCTTAAAATGTTATTAGCTTCACTTGGCAATAGGATGTGATAACAAGTGGCAACAACATAGTAAGAAGCTAACCTGGCCACAAATCCTGTTTAAAAAAGATGTGCAACATTTTTGCTTTCATTAAAACATGGCTTTACCACATTAATAAACAAAGTCATTGTTCACTCTATTTCTCATTTACTTGACTTACTCAGAGACTTCAGTTGCCCACTGTTTTGTGGGAGCTAGAAAGTTCCACTTCTGCTTTGAAATGAGCATTGAGTGCTGAATATTTGTTACATGCAAATAAATCTGAGCCTTCGTAAGTGTTGGAAAATTGATAAACCAAAAGTATATAAATTTCTAAATAAAATATAGATATTTAAAAATGCAGAACATTTAACTAAGTGACTAAGTGTGCCCAATAAACAGGTACAGTATATGTTTTTTCTTCTGCACCTACTTTTATTACAGATAAACCTAGGAAAGTTAATAAGGCAGCAGTAAATATATAAAGCATGCTGACTAGTGTGCACATGTCATGTGAGCCACATTGTATATAGACACAATAAGACTGCTAGCCACTTCAGCAAATTATAGGCCACCAATAGATATGACAAAACTACCTAGAGCTTGTAATGGACAGCTGGGTCCCATGCCCGGTCGGGACAACCCTGCTGTATATGGTCCAGGGGAGCAGCCATGGACTTCTCAGTACCTCCCCCGGGACGCTTGGTGGCAGCCTCCCTGGTTGATGATGCCTCAGTTTCCCGCAGGGTTTCATGGGAAATGGAGTTCTCCCCAACCCTGTGGGGACCCAGGATGGCCGCCAGGGATTGAGACAGATAATTAAACCCAGCTAGTTTAATCATCAGGCCCACACGAGAGTGCAATTGGGAACAGGTGAACAAGCAACAGAAGCACTCCCGGGAGGGCCATAAAGGAGCCAGCAACCACCACTCTGGGCCAGAATCGGGAGGAAGAGGACGAGGTTGCCTGAGAGGAGGAGTGGTGGTGCCAGCGGAAGGATTTCTGTGTGTAAAGTAAGGTGCTTTGGGACTGTGTTATACCTGTGGGGTTCACGGGGAAGACGTGCCCCACAGGGGAAGAGTGTTTGAACTGTTTAAGTGTTTGGGACTGTGTTGGGCCTGTGGGACACGGGGAAGATGTGTGCCCACGGGTGAAGAGAAAATAAAAAAAGTTCTGTTTAATTTACACATGCCTCAGTGTGAATCTGTGCCGGGTCCGGCGCTTTATATAGTGCCTTATTCACAAGCTGTTTTTATGTCTGCCGTGTTTACCTGTTCTTTTGTTTGAAGCTCCTCTGTTGTGTGAGCATGTGGCAGCAACGATAAACTTTATATTTATTGCATGAAAATATATGACGAATGTAACTCAAGTAAATGTATAATCTCAGGGGAAGAAAGTAATAAGGGCACCACTAGACGGATACGGAGAGAGCTGAAGAAAAACACTAAGTGAAAAGATAGAAGCTTACAGAGCTAAAATAGAAAGTAAACTGATGGGTGGAATGGACTGGGCATAATTACTGGGCTCAAGCAATTCAGGGCTCAGCTATGAAAAGGAAATGTAGACAAAACTAACACCATGAACCCGTTTCTTAACAGATTTTCACACCTTCCACCACCACCACCTTCTTCTAATAACCAGTTTCCCAAGACACCACCTCTACACCATCAATAACTCCCTGTGCATATTTACTTCTACCACTTCCATTGGTGTAGCCAGTGATTAGACCACCACTCATCATTAATATGAACTCTCCATAACTGTTGTCCAAGGAGACAACTGAGGAAACTATGCACAAGAAAAGCTGGGGGACAAAATGGAGTTAGTCCAAAAGTATTTAGAACCTGTGCTGACCATCTTTTTGGTATCTTCTGCTACTCATTTACTAAGACTTCAAAAGTACCATTGTTGTGCTCATCAAAAGGCAGACACCTCATCACCTAATGACTACAGACCAGTAGCCTTTACATCTCACATCATTAAAACCTTTGAGAGGCTGGGCTATATTAATTCTCTTGTGAAAGAAGACTTGAATCCACCACAGTTTGCCTATTGGACAAAGAGTGGAGTGTAAGATGCACTTGTCTGTCTACTCCACAAGCCTTATTCCCATTTGGACAAAGCTGGCATCACTTGTGAGGATTATTATTTTTTTTATTGCTCCAGTACCTTCAATACCATCCAATCATCCCTGATAAAGGGTAAACCCATAGATATGTAGGTGGATGAGCCTGAGGTGTCCTGAATAATGGACTATCTGTCAGGCAGTTTGTGAGACTCAAAGATTATGTTTCTGATATGAATGTGAGCAACACTGGAGCACCACAATGAACAGTCCAGCCACCTTTTTTCTGCACTCTGTACTCCACAGACTATAAATATAACAGCAGGCTACGTCATCACCAAATTCTCTGGAGATTCTGCACTTATCGGGGATAACACGGAGTACAGGAGTCAGATGGAGAACTTTGTTTTTTGTGGCAAAGAGAATTCTCTGCATCTCAGCGTCAGCAAAACCAAAAAAGTGGTTATTAAATTTCACCATGCCAAAAGGCCTCTATGTCCTGTCACTATTCAGGTAGTGGATGTGGAGGTGGATTTGGATCAATGCCAAAACTACTTGGGGGTCCACAGCAATGACAGGTTGGTCTAGTAGCACAGAAGAACTATGTAAGAAAGAGCAGGCAGGCTCTTTTTATTTAGGAGACTACATTCCTTTAATATGGGTAGCGACATCTTTCACATCTTCTACAACTCTGTGATGGACAGTGTGACTTTCTATGCTGTGGTAAGCTGGGCTGGTAACATCACTTCAATGGAGGACAAGCTACTTAAGAAGGTAGGTTCATTCATGGGATGCACACTTAACACCCTGGAGGTAGTAGTGAAGCAAAGAATTAAAACAAAATTGAGTGCCATTATGATCAATGCTGCACATCCGCTCTCTGATACACTAATACTAAGTGCTTTCAGCCAATGAATTATTCAGCAGAAGTGTGTCATGAAACACTGCTGGGACCTTTTTATAATACAACAGTAATATGTCTGCACAATGCTGCAGTTTGACTGCTCTCTTTAACTTTAGCCATGTCAGAAGTTTTTTCTTATTATATTTTCTTTTATAACTTGTGTATGTGTTTGAGAGAATTATTAGAATATTTATACATTCTTTTTTTTTAAGACAAATTTCCCCTTGGTAGGAGTAAAGTACAGTCTATCTATCTATCTATCTATCTATCTATCTATCTATCTATCTATCTATCTATCTATCTATCTATCTAGTATGATAAATGGCTATCCCTCTCCTAGAAACAGGGAAAAAAGGCATGCTGGGTGTTGGACTGTACCTCTGCATGCCACTTTAGACAAGCAGGCAACTTGGCTTTGATAGATCCTAGATTCATTGCTGATGCTTCAAAAGTAAAATGCCTGAGTGTACCAGAAGAAGAGAGACTGTTGTATATCCAGGTGTTCTGTACAGCAGGCAACCCAACCTATGCAACTGATGGGTTCACCTGAAAGAAAATATTGGGGTGTGTCAAGGATGGGACAAATCATCTGGGATAGCTGAAATGCAGCTTCTGCATTCGACTGGAAGCATACACCAGAAGGTCAATATGGAAGACCAGGCTGATTAACAGCTCCTGTGGTTTAATTGATGCAGGACCACAAGGAGCTGTAGAGAGAGCTCCAGTTCAGGGTTTCTTTAAACTTAAAGGACAGTCTTTCATATTCGAAGTCAAGCCCCAGTATCCTGGCATAGGGTTTAAAAACCACATATTGTTAAGAATGACGTGGGTGCTTAGCCTCTTAAAAGAAACCGGGGCTTGAAAGTTTGGTGTGTCATTGGCCACTAGAAAGTTTAAAAGGCCTCATTCTATCAGGGATAATTTGAAATAAAAGTTACCTGCTTTGTATATTTTGATAGCTTGACTTGGAGCCAACATGCACATGATAAGAAACAGAGCACCGAGTAATCATAAAAAAGGGTTGCTCTCCATACTGAGCCTGTGGCACACCGTGGAGGAGATGAGACACTCCTGTTTTAGGGTCATTTGCAGGGAAACTATGTGCAGTATGCACATTGTGATATTCGATACAGAAGAAATATATGTAATATATTCACTTAAAATTCAAGAGCAAAAATAGAGCAGTAATAGTGGAAGTGTGAAACTGGAAAGCATGCTATGCAACAAAACTGAATGAAGTTTGGCAAACAGGTGGTGTGAAACTGAAGCTATTCAATAGGTACAAGATGTGAACACAATGATAAATACATAATGGATTAAATAATGCACACTTATAAGAAAACATGTATCTTATTAATTTTGTAGATATATTTATCTTTAGTAATAAACAATATATTTAAAGTGTATCTGGTCTTATTTTTATTGCACAATGTATGTTGTATAAATCATTTTTGTAAATGAATAATGTTGGTAATATAATGTTATCCACTTACATTACCTGTTTAAAATCCATAATAACATAAGGATCCTTTCTGAAGACTTAAGTGAAAGATTTGATTTAAGTGCACCACTTTTTTCTTGTCTCCCATCACCACCTAGTGGTGACATGTACACATTATCTGCATATTTTAAAACTAATTTTTCCCTAGTACAGTATTAACTTTAAGTCTTGAATTTAATTATTATTAGTAATAAAATAGTCAAATCTGGGTGACTGCATTGCTATTATTTAAATGTTTTTTAGGATACATATTTTTCTTACTAAATTCTTATTTAATCTATGACATGAAATATTCACCTTTGTAATGGACCAGCTGAGTTTGTCAAGCTGTAGATCCATTGTAATTTTCTAGGAGACTCCAGGGCTACTCAGATCATATAACTGCACAACAGAAATCATGATGGGGATGAGTAGGGGATATGAAAGTCTGGTCACTGTGGTCCAGGTTTAATACCTGCAGTATGTTGTTCAACAATGGTGCAATCCCACAGTGGAACATTCACGCTCATTTGACCTTGGCTACAACTAGACTAATGGTAGAGTGCATCACTGTGCATGTTTGAACTACCCATAAGCCATCATGAACACATAGTATTGCATCAGCTTCTATTCATTGCGGTTACAAAGTAATTTTCAAATTGCCTTTACTTTTTGATTTACCCTTGCATTTATTTGTTTGTTTTTAGAGGGAGCTTCATTTTCCCTTGGGGACAAATAAAATATAATCTAATCTACTGGTGCTTGAACATACTGAACATAGATAGGCATTAGTGTCCCCAGTGCAAACAGGTTCATATCTTTATTCCAGAGAATAATGTGGAATCTCTCTTTTTCTTATTTTCAGAGTCATCCTCCTTAAATTTTGGGAAGCAGTTGTCTTCATCACAAAGCAGCAAAAGCTGAATGCAACAGCTTCAGAAAAAGTGGCTGATATTGTGGATTCAAAACCTGGTCTGACACACCTGATATTGTCAAAGTCATAGTCATAGAATAAACAGTCCTTATTGAATTCACTTTAGCCCAAAAATATATATATATATATATTATTTTGGAATGGCTGAGGCACAATACCTGGATTGCGTGGTATGATGGGGACCGGACAAACCACCATTGGCTAAAATTGAAGTTACACAAAACTGGCCCCAACCAAAGACTAAAAAACAACAGTAAGTCTTTCTCAGATATCTGAGTACGATCAATGATCTGTTCTCCATTTGTGTGAGAGAGCTTTAACTTTAACCGATAAAACTCAGAGGGGGGTATCCAGCCAGGTGGAATGGAATTCCAAGGAAAACCATACGTTTAGTGACATAATGACTGATGCCTTTGACAACGGTCTCAGCACCTTGTTTTCATGCCACATTCTCAATGGTATAGACCACTCTATCTTCTAGCTCTGGTAACTGCTAGAGCAGGAGATGAGGTATGACAGAGACGTAAGACAGGTGCCCTTGCATTATAGAGGGGAGTCCTTGTCATCAAATGTGTCATTTCTTATTTAAGATACCTAACTTCTTGAACAAGTACTCAGGTTGACCATTCTCTGTTGTAATGAATGGCAGCACACTACCCTTGAGTGACCAGGTAGTTCTTCAACTTACAGTCTTACAAATTTAAAGTATTACATCAAAAAGAGTCTTCATGGAACTGCTTACTCCCTTTCTCAAATCCATAACCTCGCTGGCATGTATGCATTTGCCCATAGGGATTAGAGGGTGTTATATAAATATCAAACCATTTCCCTACTTCTGTGTTAGTTTTGGACAAGAATGCCACAGAAAATGAATCATAATGTCACTGCCATACTCACCATAAAGCTCTTCTTGCTGATGAGAAACAAAAGGCCCAGAAACAGGAAGCCATTGTCAGTTGTTTGACCAAAGCTCAGGGGAATAGATGTTCTGTCAGCCTCTATCCATTCTGAAGTCAATTGCTCCTTTATTTATGTCATGTGTTGCCAAAAGCAAGCATACTGGGTTTCCAGGTTGGGACCCAAACTCTTTGACATCTTTTTGTGTCACTTTGCTTCAGCAGTTATTCATTTATTTTGTTGGTCAACTGTCTTTCATCATCTGGATGAGGAAACTGAACAACAGTCACAAGTACAAAAACCACTGCAATCACTTTTACCTGGCCTTTATCAGTTTTATTATTTTATACATGTATATTTTAAAAAGGAATTAGGCAAAATGTAAAAAAATAGTTTTAGGCTTTAAAAGGGTTGCCCCCATTTAATGAAAGGTTGAATTGAAAGTGATGAAAATGCTCAAAAGTACCATCACCATTCACAATATTTCTTATAATAAATTAACAGAATTTCTAGCAACTGCTTCTTCTTCTAGTGATTTATGCTGGTTGAATGACTCTGAAAATTGTTGGTGTGACTTTTTATTCTTCTTGAGCTAAAGGGGCAGAACTGGAGACAGAGCAGCTGTGACACCAGTTTTCTTCTGGGAGGGTGTTCCTCCACTCTAGTGTAGAAAAATGAATCTGTGTAAATAAGTGCTCCACCCTCTCCTATTGCCTTCTGCACCTTTGAAATGGTCCCCAAAAAGACTCACCATGCTTCCATGTCTGACAATAAATATACGATGAATGGACCTGTGAAGGACAAATAACTGCTGTGCAGGACAGGCATCAAGCTGCAGGATGCCTTACAGTTAATAGACCACCATGAATGGGGGAACTGTGCTTTGTGTCCTACCCCACCATAACCTATTGCGTATGGGGGAGGAGAGAAAGCTTTAGATGGTCCAACATTTCGATCTTCAGTTTTCGATTGATCTCGACATTTTAGGCTCCCCTGATACTGAAAACATCAATATCTCGATGATAGGTGTGTGTCTCTCTGTATGTGTATATTTGTGTCACAGTTTCTTGAGGACAGTGTAGAGCTAAAATGGCTGGACAGAATAATACCAAACTCAAAACTGAAGCCTGATATGAGATGACAATGTGCTGATTAGTTTTTGAGCAAAATCATGAAAGAGAAAGAGACACTCTAGAGGAACCCTAAAATGCTAAAATTCTGAAATTAATTATGAATTCTTCTCAAACATTGCTATTGTAATGACCTATTTTATGATCAGAAAGATCAGCATCAGAGTGGTAAATAACTACTGATGCTCACGTCTGAATTTTTAAGAATGGACCCTCAGAGATTGGTATTCCTAGGGCATTGATACAAATCATGGCACAATGAATTAGCAGGGAGGTGACTTTTAAATTAATTTTGTGTCACAGTAGGAAAGTATCAGTGAAAGGTGAAAATTTCCTACCTACAGTACATCCACCATAGTAAGTGCTGATTTATCCTCAACATTGATCCATGTAGAAATAGTGAGTTAATTACAGCACTTTTAGCTAGCCATTCAAACCTTTTGGTTGATCAATGCAGGCCCTAAGGATCTCATTAAGTTCCAAGACAGTGGTCATGTAAACCCCAAGCAGGAAAAGGATGTAGGACATCATAGACATGTTTGGAGTAAATCATGACAATAGAAAAATTCTAAAAATTTTCAGTAACTAGTATATCTATTACAAGTCTACTATTTACTTGCAAGTCGATATTGTATTACCATATGGAAGCATGTGGCTTGGTTTATGATGCAAGTATAATTTAGGCAAAGTACAATTGAAAACCAAGCCCTTCTGCCATAAACAATATTAACTTTAAAAGGACTAGATCCCTGTTTTCATGTAGCTTCATTTATGATACTAACAAAGAGATTGTTTTAGTGCTGCATGACTCATATGCCCATATAATTTTTTTTCCAGATGTCTTTAAAATTACCCAGGTCAAACCTCAGACAAGTATTACTGTTGATAATGTGCAATGGTTTCTGTTTTTTTCCAGGAGCTTTATTATAAATATTTTTTTTTCTGATGGAGACACAGAGCCATTGATATTATTGTTGAATTCTTTATGACATTTCTGAATTATGATGTTTAGTCTTGTACATTTTAGATTGTCTTGGAGAGATTCACTTTTTGGTCCAGATCTTACTCCTATCATAAGAGCTGTTCATAGGTGGCTGTGTCTCAGCATAGCCCAAATCTTTACAAACGATATTGTACCTATTTGCAGGGGGACAGACACCAGTAATTTTCTTCTTTTAGCTCTTCACTGATATATTAAATAGAGATAGCATGTGCCTTGGCACTGTGACAATGAGAGCCCATGTTTGTGAGATTTATAAGCCTTGATTGTTTATATTAAAGCAATACCACAGCTGGCTGGGCCTAGATAACTCTTTAGCTGAACTGATTGGCCTGGAGGCATTACCTTTACTATACCAGATGTTATGGTCTTTGTTCTCTTAGGCTTCTTTTACAGTATATATCAGTAGGACTCACATTAAGATTTGAGTAAATGTAATGTCAAAACATGCAAATGGATGAGTGCTTTTTTGCAGGACTGTCCAACGCCTCTTCAATAAGAGGCATTTTGATGAAATAAAGGTATATGTCTAATCATATTTTCTCCATTATAATCACCACCTCCACAAGTTGCTCAATTTGAAAATCATCTGCATGGTTTAATCTTCTTTTTTTGTGATATGCATAGAGTTATAATGAATATAATCTGAGTCAGAAACATGGGAAAATGGGGTTCAGGCCTTGTAAAATATCCATAAGCAGGCCAGGATCTTAACTGGACAGCCCAGAAGAGATTCACCCCAAATCATCTTTCCCCAGAAAACTATCTGCAGGCTTCTACATGGCTGTCTGAAACTGGTGAACACTGGCTTAACAGTTCAAAACACAGGAAAAGCCCCACAAGAGGGAAGATGACTTTAGCCTCTCAACTTATACACAAAAGGTTAAATAAAGAATCCTCATAAATAAAAATGTATTAACAAAATGTTTGCTCAATAGAGCAAAAATAGAAGAGAATTTGCATGCAATCCACAGCAAATGAATGTAATATGTGATCCAGTAACAGTAATCCCTAAACAGATACACAAACATTATCAGAAACTCCCACAAGAGAATAATAGCAATACTAAAAAAAAAACAAAAGACTCCTAACAATCACAATGAACAACTGGCTGGATCTCTTGCTCTGACTTTCTGATAAGGGTAATAGGAGGACACAACAGCAGTGATGTTAAGGTGGCCATGCCTCCTGGGGCTTCACTAACAAAACACATTGAATGGAGGCACATTTAAAAAGACAGTTTACAATTACAAAAATAACAGAAAAAAAAAAGAAATATTAAAAATGACCTTTCAAAAACAACTATAAAACAAATAAACCCCAGCTGATACATAACATATAAAAATCATCAATAAAATGTTCCAAGCAACTCCAGCAAATACTGCCTATAGAGCATGGATAATTTATTATCATTGTATTATTACCAACAAGGATATCACATTTGAAAATAAGAAGTTTTATTCCTTCAATCTTTCCTTAGGATCCCTAACAAGTATGGTTGCTTACATACCCAATTGTTTTACCATGGATGCTGGTAACTTTTGAGGGTGCTGTACTACAGATCCTTGAAGTCAAAGTGATCAAAAGGGATTCAGAAGTGTTAAAGAAGGGTATTTTATTAACTAAGTAAAAATACAGGTTTATACTCAAGGAGAACACAAATTAACAAATAAATACACCAAAAGAAAACAATCAACTCACTGCCCACTGTGCTATAAAGGTTTCCCATATCTGTGTGAGCTACTGTGTGGTTTGTCTAAAGCACTTAGTCACACAAAATTCCCTCCTTGGCTCCCAGATCCTTCTAGAACGGGGTTCCTCAGTTATGGTCCTGAAGGGCCGCCGAAATTGCAGATTTTTATTGATTATTAGAAACTAGGCCTAGACTTTTTGTTTTCTGAAAACATTATCCATAGGTTTTACAGTCATAAACAGATTTGTACCTCTTAGTCCTGCTATTCTCTCTCATTTATTTCAGAACATTCTATTAATACATATGCTTGCTGATGTATATACACAGATTTAAGTGGAAGCACGTTAGTCAGAGAGTGGGTGGTTCCTTTGCACCTTATTGTTAACTGATGGCTGGTTAAGAATAAGTGCAAAAACTAAAACCTAAATGCAAGCATTAAAACCTCCAGGATGCAATTGGGGAGTCCTGTTCTCAAACTTCTGGGGCCTCATGTATAAATGGTGCATACACACAGAAATGTTGGTAAGAACTTTTCCATGTTCAAATCGCGATGTATAAAACCTACACTTGGCGTAAAGCCACACACTTTTCCACGGTACCTCATACCTTGTCATACGCAAGTTCTCCGCTCGGTTTTGCAGACTGGCGGCACCCATAGTCAAAGCAGTTCTACTATTCCTGTGTGGTTACTCTTTTATTTTCCTGACGCGGCTTTATAAATACACTGAAACTAACTGCATATTGTTTATTAGTGTAATACATCTGATTGTAATTAACTCGTAACAATATAATGGTCCAGGGAATAGCCATAGTATTTCAAATACCATAACTGCTTTAGTGTTGTTACTCTCAATGCACCTTCTTCTTCTTCTTCTTTCAGCTGCTCCCATTAGGAGTTGCCACAGTGGATCATCTTTTTCCATATTACTCTCACTGCACCACTCGGAGTATTTATATCATTGTATCTGAGTGTGAATCACAGCAGCAGCTGATCGGAAAGAGAATTATCAGTATACAGTATCAAGAACACGGTGTCTCAGCCACGACAAAATGTTTCAAAGCCTTTCCTGTACGGACCTCGCGGTTCAGAAACAGTTTCATCCCAAGAACTATAAATGCACTCAATCAATTGCTCCTTGTAGAACTGTTTGTACTTATAAGTACAATCACCCCACTGTAAATTTGCACTACAGTTATAATATTACACAACCTGAGCCACTTTATAAAGCGTGTATTTACATATGATGACAATATCATTTATAAGATGAAATGCAGCAAAATATGTTTATTATATTATACAGATACATTTTTAACTTCATTTAAATAATCTATATTTTTCACTGGGAGTGTCGTGAAGGATAGAATAATTAAACATGTACTACTAAGATATTTCAATGTTCCTTAAATGTTTTGAAGAAGCGGTGCTCTAAGCATACAGATGGCTTAACGTCTATTACAGAGCTGATTGTGTGACGATCGGTTACTTGGAGAAAGAAAAGCAAGGACTGCAGGGGTGGCCACACCAATATATATTGAATATAAAACAGAAAGAGAAAATAACGACACAGCTAAAAACACAGCGGCAAATTTCGACAAAAGTTAAATGCTTGTGTCATGAGCACGAGGCGGCTATGCAGTGTCCGCAATGGACGTGGCCATCCACCTTGTATAAGATACCATATTGACATTGGTGGGTGAAGGGGCCACCGATTCTTTCTCTGCCTAGAGCCGCCCCTTAGTACTGCTGCAATAAATAATTTTATCGAAGGTCGCACACAATCACTGCGCCGTTAAACTCATGTTTAATAATGTACTTTAACTCATATCATCATAAAAATGATATCACGTATACATCTCAGTATTTTAGTTATCCAGAGAGCTGTAATATCACGAATGTAATGGATTATGTGTTAATGTGTTAATTAAACGATTTTAAGATGAAGTTTATGATGTTCTACTTTAATGACAAAATAAACTACATGATTAAAGTGGAAATTTCGAGATTGAAGATGACATTTTGTGCTTTTTCCCCACTGTGTGCCTTTTTTTTCTCTGTACCCTAATAAGCTTTCATATGACACTCAGACAGTGGGCTACGACTCGCCTTGGTTGATTATACCACGTTTAAATAAACAAATAGTATGTTTTTCCTTTGCCTCCACTTGGTATTCGCTGAAATTCTTATATTTTCCCCTGTGCTTTTCCCATTGTCTTTTCACAGAAGGCTGAGCTTAAGGGCGATTTATATTGATTTGCATATCCAAAGAGGCATAATTCTGGGAGGAGTTAGGGCGGGACAGAAGGCGCGTGCACGAGTGTTAGTTTTCACGCTGACCAGGATTTATGTAGCAGAAGAAGGCGGAATTTAGAGTACGCACAGATTCCAGCATCTGGATTTTTCTGTACGTAAGCACATTTCGGCTTTTGTGCTTACGTCATGTTATAGTGCGAATTCTACGCACAGCGTTATACATGAGGCCCCTGGTCTATTGTCC
Organism: Polypterus senegalus; assembly: GCF_016835505.1. Lineage (NCBI taxonomy): Eukaryota > Metazoa > Chordata > Cladistia > Polypteriformes > Polypteridae > Polypterus > Polypterus senegalus. The sequence goes on from NC_053154.1 coordinate 245,247,827, forward strand.
ATCTCGTCTTTGGTAGATGAACCCTTGCCTTTACTCTACCCTGACTTTAGCCTCATTAAACTGGTGACTAGAAGGACCTTACAAATCATAAAACGAAACCCCTTCTAGTGAAACTTCCTGAATCACTTCTGGGATTAGGACTACTCTGGAAAACTCTTTAAGTCCTCTGTTTAGAGCTCCACCTAGTGGCACCAGTTGTTCCTGTAGTATCTGACTCCTGATAACTATCATGTCAACTTCAGGTTACCTTTTCATTATAAGAGGTGACAGAAAGTCACAAATTATCTATGGGATGTGTATGTTGTCACCTCTCTGTCCAGAAGCTTTTTAACATGCTCCTGTGCCCTGCATTGTTTTGTACCCAAGGATGTAGTTCTCCCTGTAAGTGTTCTTATACTTGCACCAGGACATCTTATGGGCCGACTCAGTGCAATCCCACTTATACTGCTTTTGTAGACCACCAGTTCTTTCTTTACAATACAAGGGAAGAAACCTTGCGAAAAATTTGTTTTTCTCTAACTGAGAACAAAGTTATAAAAATATAGCCTTCAGAATTGGCCTTGCAAATATCATTTATCCTTCTTCACATTCAATCCAAGTAACCCTGTGCTCCCAAGAAAGTCATATTTGACTTCATACTCACCGAGATTATGGTTAGCATTAAACAGCAGATACATCCCTGAATATACTGATTATTGTATTAAATGAGTGTATTAAATATATTCCCCAACCTTGAATCTTCATTATTGTGCACATTGTGGAATAGCAATATTATGTTTGGAAATACTAGAATAACAAATTAGCCATTCTGTCTGCCAAAGTAAGACAATTGTGAATTTTGGAATTGTTTCTTAAACACTACAATGAAGTTTTTTTAAACCATGACAATTTATTCACTGAAATTAAGACTGCTATCAATTGTTACCCCTAGCTTATTAACTTTCAGAGTCAAAATAAGCCATTATTGAGTCTCTCTGAGCTTTGTTACAAATGATCAGTATCTCAGTTTTCATTATTTTATTCTGTAGAAGAAAGTTCAGGGCCATCCATTAATTAATTTCTTCAATGCAGTCACGTAAAGATATTACGATATCACTCATGCCATTAGATATAGATAACCAAAGCATTGTGTCATCAACACATTGATGAAAATTCATTTTATATGTATTTCTCCTAGAATGAGCATAAAGACATTAAATAATAAGAAACCCAGAAATTAAAGATGTGCCACTGTGAGACCTCCCAGTGTAATATAATATTCACAACTGCTTATATGTGATCTAAATGTTTATGACATTTCCATGAAGACTAACCCGGTTATAAAGGTGGTCCACAAATATTTCATGGTCCACAATATCATATGATGCACTGAGGCTAAAGAGAATCAGAACTCGAGTTTAGCAGAATTTTTTTAGCATTCTTAGACCATTTATGATCTTTAATAACACTGTTTCAATACTGTGATTGACCCAAAGACCACCTTGAAAATGATTTATGTAAATTATATGTTAAGATAATCAATAAACTGCAAGGCAGCAACCTTTCTCAATGATATTACCAAGTAAAGGAGGGTTAAATAAGAGATTATAGTTATATATGGCCAGAGGATCAAGATAACTTTGCTTTAACAATTGCCTCCTCTACTTCTCTTCCTTGGAACAACTGTCAAGTACTCAATCTTAGCACCAAATCTGTCCTAACAAGCACAGACATCTGTCGAAGACCATTATTCGAATGGTAGCATCTTTGTTCTGCAACCGTGATGAAGCACATATTGAATTGAGTAATCTTTTTAAAAGTGATGGCGAAATTTCTGGAGACATCTTATTAATCATATCTCTATTATATGAAAAATATTTTCTGTCGTGTCCACGTTATTCAGCCTTGACCATTCCCCTCCACACTGCCTGGCTAATCATTACTGCTACTGTGCTCATCCTCTCTCTGTGCCACCCTGTGACACTCTCAGTGATGCTAACTCACCCTTCAATGCAGTTGGATATAATGGCAAGGCAGAAAAGCAAATTATCTATTCAAGAAGGTCAAATTTTAGATTGAGATAGAAAAACATCAACAAGAGTTGACAGACAACATCGAAAAGAGAAAATTAACAAAAAAGAGCTGCATATAATAAAAAGCAAGAACAAAGAGAATTGCCTAATAAACGATAAAGAGAAAAATTTCCTGAACAATATGCAAACAGAAATGCAAAAGAGCAATTAATTCATAATATTGTTTTTGACCAGGCATTAAATGTAATTAAATTTTTTATTTACCTTTTATTACTTTTTTACTTTTTACTACATTTTATCATTCATTGGTATATAAAATAGATGGCTAATGTGAAATACTCAAGTAACTGATTTTCTATCTATAATAACTAAGGACAAAACTGTCTTCCTCCCGCACCCTGCATACTTTTCTATATACCATCTCTTTAAAAGCAATCGCTTTTTTAATGGAAGGGCACGCTGATGCCATTCTAGAAGCTCAGGTGTGAGATAGTGGGCACCCAGCACCCTCCCCCCGATGTTAGTAAGTGAAGAGAGCAGTAGGGCAGAGCCCCTTAGTTAATAGAAAGAATAAAGTATTTTCAAATAGCTTTTATTATGCTTCCAGCATTTTACAGTGCTAATAACTGTGCCAACTTACATTTGGTCTGACTAATTTGTTTTTGAGTTATCATTACCACAGTCTCAAATCCTGATGCATAACTGAAATATGATTCCCTGACAGTACTCACATTGTGTTCTGGGATCATCAACATGATCTCAGATTTTGTCCCATTACAATACTTTCTCTCTTTCTGTCTCAAGTGATTTTATTCAAAATTAGTAAGGATCTATTTTACAATACCAATAACAGCGCCAAATTTTATTTGGAGTGATTGACTGATTTTTAAGGTATTCACATCTTGAGGGACATATGGATAAGCAAGTCTCAAACTAAAGCCACATAATCATACCTTATCAACATGACACAGAACTACAGTGTTTCATGAAACATATACATGTTGAAGCAATGCTAAAACAGTTATTTCATTGTGTAGACTAAAGTAATTAAGTGCCTTGAACCACCCTTGCTCAAACTGCCACTGCAGCTTTCGATAGTCAAAAGCACTGAAAAATGAAGCATAATTTCAGCATCATGATGGAAGCAACTTTCATCATTTTCTCTGTGTTATGTCATACACTTAAGCATCACTTAAACCAAAGCAGACATGAATGCCTGGATTGGGCTCCTATTTATTCTTTTTCAGTGTTGTCTTTCTCTAATCCTCTTGAAGATTGTCGAAGGATACAATTCTCTTTCTTTCCAGTTGGGCTTCTGCCTCTCATACCTTACTATTTAGCAGTTTCTATCGTGTTGCTATGGCGTGACATTCCCAGCTACACTGTGTGTGACATCACGGGTCTTAGAATATTAAGGTATGTGCTCAAGTCTTCCAGATTATCTGTGTTTGCAGATATAATCTGAAAAAAGAATCACGTATGACTAAAAAGGTTTTTGGGTACAAATTAGGATTAGGTTTAGGGTTGGTTAGGGTTAGCTTGAGTTCTTTTCCCTTTGAGTTTACACTTTTGTTTTAACCTAAGTACTAAGTTTCTTTGACTTTTTAGCAATGACCTTTGGCAGTATTTTTTATCTCCCATTTGTCTTCCTTTTCTCTGCCCATCTGGCTTACCCTTCCTCACCAGTGGCACAACACTGGCCCTGCTTGTGATGGGCCATCTACCAGCTGTGAAGGCAAAGTTTTGAAGTGTGTCATGGTGATGTGTGAAGTTTAATCCATTATACACAATTTTGCTCACAACTAAGGCCATAAATTGACACAGATGAATATATCAAAACTATGCAAACCAACTGACACGGTGAAATATTACTGCCATGTAAACAACCTGACAAGGAGATGGTAAGAGAGGGTGTAGACAACTCAGGCAGGCTATTAAAAGAGAGTAGGTGTATCCTGTGGTCTGATGGTCAGTTCATGGTTAACAGTTACTGAGTGGTGTTTATGCCAGCAAAAAGATTATATCCCATATTTGGAAAGTGCATGTTCTTATTTAGGGACTGAGAGAAAAATACAAAGTTATGGCAACTGCATTGAATATCAGAGCTCACCTATGAATTGATGGAAGATATCCTGCCCTTACCTAGGAAATATGCCTCCCACAGTTGCTAGAGACAACTACAGGAACCCCATGACTGCACAAATTTGGTAGTAGAACGCCTTTAAAAATTTTATTATTTTGAGAGTCCATCCATCCATCCATCCATCCATTATCCAACCCGTTGAATCCGAATACAGGGTCACGGGGGTCTGCTGGAGTCCAGCTGATATTAAAAGAAGTTAAGTGTATACTTTCTTCAGTGTTATTTTTTCTTTCTTCATCTTAGAATCACCGCTGTACCACTAGGGAAGGATATAAAATTTTCTTTATATATGGAGTAAAAGATGACAAAGACAAAAACAAAAGAAATGGAGCTGGGGTAACACCACAACCCTGTATATTATAAATGCAAAATGATAAAATGCGTTTCAGCAATATAATGTCTCTGAGACTAGACTGGCAGAGATGACGCCACTTCCTGTTAAGTACAACCAGGGCAGGAAGAGGCGGGTCCTGGGGGGATAAACACCTGTGGTGATGTCAGAGATGGCCAGGTTGTCAGTCATCTGATCTGTAGAGGGAGGAAGAGAAGAGGCATCATTATACACTGCCATCTTGTGGACCGGCTTTGAATTACCACCACCAGAGCCTGTAAGCTGTCCCCAGCGTGTATGTGCGTGACAATATGTACTTTTAGTTTAGTAATCTTCAATAAACATATTCCCAGTGTGCGCCCCCCACGTAAGCAGGTTGCTAAAATTCTTTCTCACAAACCCAGTAACAGCACTGAGTGATATAAAACACCATAACAAATGTTTAAAAAATATTTTCAGAGACCCTTACCCACACAATTTTGATTTTTAAGCTTTCAAGTCCACAGGATTAGTTAGGATTTCTTATATTCTTGTATTATATGCCTAGCCTAATGTCTAAACATATTAAAAAATGTATGTTGAATTTGTGACACTATCACATATATTCTATGGTACAGTATATGTATGGTAGGAAAAAGAGAAAAAAACAGAGAACCTTATCCACAGAGTGTCATTCTGTGGCCCTGTAATGATTCTTGAAATTGTTTGTGTAATCAAGAAAGCAATATGTCACACCTCTGCAAAGGAACATGCAGATAAAATGATCAATCCCATGTAGAAGAGGGACATTTTTAAAAAGCTAAATTAAGTTTGTATTGCATACACTCTTCAGAAACCGTCAAATAATTAAGTGGATGGTTGGCACTAATTAAACTTGGCTCTATTTTTGTTAAACTAGGTAAATTGAAATTAAAATTTGAATCCACAATTAATGGCTAAAAAAGAAAAGCCATAATTCTGAGTAATCATAAATTCAGAGCCCTGATGAAAGGCTTTAATTAAATTAGGTCTTAATTGATTTATTTTATTCTATGTAAAAGGGTTTTTTCCTAATTCATATCGGCTGTAAATAGTTTTACATAAAGAAATAAATGCCTCAGGTTTTTCTTTTTTATAAAGGATAATAATAGAATCAAGAATTTACCATTCCTGTCATTTAGGCTTAAGTTTCTTCTTGATTATTTTTTCAAAAATGATTTCAATTAAGTCAATATTGTAAAACTTTTAAATAATTTAACTCAAGAATGGAGCTGTGTGTGATCACAAATTAAATCTGCAGTAATACATACTTTCTGGACTACAGTGAACCATCCAGTACTAGAATGCAGGCTAACTTGAGGTGCAGCTGCTAAGTATGAACTGTCTACTTTTCAAGATCTTTGCTGTACATCAATGTCCTTTGGCTCAAAACAATGTTTTGAGCTACTGATTTTTGGATTAAATATGATAAATACTAGAAGTGTTGTTTACTGAGTCATTTCCATCATCCACTAAAGTGCTTTGCGTCCTTTTGTTTGGAGAGGACTAAGAATGCTGGTGTGAGCACCACTCAGTGTGTGAGTCTATCACAACATTAAGTAAATACAAGACCAGCTCTAGGTCACTCATCTGTTGTCCTATTCAGTCTTCCCAAAGCAAAGCCCAGTATATTTATTTTAATAAATGGGATTATATACAAGTGTGAGTAAGGTCCGTGTCAACAAATTAAAGTGGGCATAGCTTGATAATTTGATATCCGCATCAAACACACTCATTCCAGACACCCAGATAACCCACTTGTGCCATAGATTGGTTCAATGTTTGTCCATCCACATCATGAAGAAAAATCTTTGGCAACCATCAAAATCATTTAAGCACAAGTCCAGCCCTGAATGTTTAGATGTCCGGCATTGTTCTGCCTTTAAATCTGTGTGAAGACATTGCAAATTTCCTATGTTTATATTGTCTTTTTTTAGTCTTTCCTAAAAGTATAAACAAGAGAAATATGCTGACATGCCCTTTTTAAATAACAAGGACTCATACGACATAATGTGAATTCATTAGTTTATGGTCTGGATTTAAACAAAGCACATTATATGTTAAGGCAGTATGGTGTGGCAGAGGTGGTTATCAAAACCAGGGCCAGTTAAAGTCCATGGAGGCATTCCTTGTGTGATTTTGGCCTATATAATAAATAAATTGTTGTTGGTAAATAAAGTTGCCTCAAATCTTAAGAGGCCTGAGTTCTGACACACATTCAACTAACTCCTATACAAGTTCTGTTCTTATCCACAAACAGTCTAATCTGAAAGTCACTACATTCTTCTAAATATTAAGGGATAGCCATTCGGCCTTTGTGCTGGGCAGTCTGTGTCTGAAGAGCACTGCTGTGGACTCTAAACAAGCCATTTCTAGGCATTGATTAATTAAATTAAGTGAATTGCATAAATTCTGTATATTCAAGCATCAAACGCCTGTTTTCTAATATATATTAATTATGCAAAAGCAGGAAGTCTGGAGATATCAAAGAGAGGCTTCAAACTATTAATGGTGACCATTATCTTGACTGTACATATGGCTTATTTAAGTTAATTAGAAACAATATATGGTGGTTTATATAACTTTTTAGTGACATTAAAAAGATTGCAGGACCATGGTTAGAGAAGCCAGAAGAAAGAAGCCACTTTCTGCAAGTTTCTTTGGCTCAACAGTGACCTCCCATGGCAAGAAATTGCAACTATCCTTAGAAAAGCCTTTTCAACTGCAGGCTAAAACCTTCTGGCCTTACGAAGCTTTCATTGAATTGCAAAATGCTGCTAGACATGTACTGGACAGTTATACACAGTATCTCATCAGGACTCTGCTGGTAACACAGAAATCAGGAGGTGCAGCAACATTAAACAAAGCTTTCTTTATAGGCTGCTTTAGGAGAATTAACCAGTATAAAGTGACTGTTTAAAAATATGAACTATGATTATCTTCAATGTGAACAGTGCTGTATAAGTTACAGATTGATTCACCTCAAAGAAGGCAACAAAATATGGCTACACATCCACTCTTCTGCAGCTTTTAAATAGCACAGCTCATGGTTTCCTGAGTGACGACAATCTGAAATAATGTATATAGCCATTCTATAGGATTCCTATTAGTGGTTCTTTTGATCTTTTCTTTTGTGCATTCAGTGGATATCCTATATTTAAGACTTCATATTCACATACCTGAAATGCATACTGAATGTATTTAAACAGCATGATCTGCTCTCTCAGGTCTCTTGGCAACAGAAGCTTTTTATATTTGTCCCAAATTTGTCATGGAAACACAATGCTTCCTTTTATTTTAATCTTAACTCTAAAATGGTTTCCTTTCAACTTGCTGAGTACCAATATCTATTTTTAAACCCTGGTAGAATTCATCTGAATTTTCTCTGGCTAAGTATGTTGCATCTCATTATGTGCTGAAAGAGGAAGAAATGGTCCTCACAAAGCGAAAGACAGAGTCTATGTAGGACACACAAAACTTCCTTCCCCCCTGATAACAATTAAGTAACTAATTACTTAATTGTACTTACTGCTTAATTAAGTAAGTAATTTTGGAATATAACAAATGTTACTAAATCTACATAAGTTAAATTTTCATAAAGATGTAATTAAAAAGGTCAGGAGTAAAAGAATATATTGTTTTTATGTGTTAAAGAGACATGAATATGCCCAAAGGTTATTGTGAGCATCAAGGAATTACCAGTAGATGACAAGTGAAGGCAGAGGATTAGGTCAAAGGCCAGCTAAGGGTTAAAACCTTGAGAGGAGACAAAACCAGACAACCAGAAACTGAAGGGCAAGATACCATTAAAAGTCAAAACAATAAGGTCATAACCAAAACCAACAATCCTACCATTAGGGCCTACCTGATCAAAAATTAAAAATCACTAAGGATTTACAAAGTTAGTTGTATCCAATAAAAATGGTATTGTATGAGGAAGTCGGGAGTGGCAGAGAAGTACATAAGAGTTGTACAGGATATGTACAAGGGAAATGTGACAGTGGTGAGGTCTGCGGTAGGAGTGACAGATGCATTGAAGGTGGAGGTGGAATTACATCAGGGATCGGCTCTGAGCCCTTTCTTATTTATAATGGTGATGGACAGGTTGACAGATGAGATTAGACAGGTGTCCCTGTGGACTATGATGTTTGCTGATTACATTGTGATCTGTAGCGATAGTAGGGAGCAGGTTGAGGAGACCCTGGAGAGGTTGAGATATGCTCTGGAGAGTAGAGGAATGAAGGTCAGTAGGAACAAGACAGAATACGTGTGTGTAAATGAGAGGGAGGTCAGTGGAATGGTGAGGATGCAGGGGGTAGAGTTGGCAAAGGTGGATGAGCTTAAATACTGTACTTGGGATCAACAGTACAGAGTAATGGAGATTGTGGAAGAGGGGTGAAGATGAGAGTGCAGGCAGGGTGGAATGGGTGGAGAAGAGTGTCAGGAGTAATTTGTGACAGACGGATATCAGCAAGAGTTAAAGGGAAGGTCTACAGGACGGCAGTGAGACCAGCTATGTTATATGGGTTGGAGACGGTGGCACTGACCAGAAAGCAGGAGACAGAGCTGGAGGTAGCAGAGTTAAAGATACTAAGATTTGCACTGGGTGTGACGAGGATGGATAGGATTAGAAATGAGTACATTAGAGGGTCAGCTCAAGTTGGATAGTTTGGAGACAAAGTCAGAGAGGCGAGATTGCATTGGTTTGGACATGTGCAGAGGAGAGATGCTGGGTATATTGGGAAAAGGATGCTAAGGATAGAGCTGCCAGTGAAGAGGAAAAGAGGAAGGCCTAAGAGTAGGTTTATGGATGTGGTGAGAGAGGACATGCAGGTGATGGGTGTAACAGAACAAGGTGTAGATGACAGAAAGATATAGAAAAAGATGATCTGCTGTGGCGACCCCTAACGGGAGCAGCCAACTGAAGAAGAAAGTTGTATCCAACAAAGTATGGTTCTGATTGTGATCGTCACCAACCTGATAACATCATATCCTGTGACATCATCGGGATCGATGGTCAAAGTCAAAAAGGAATATCTCAGAAATAAAATTCTAACATGTTAAAACCTTAAAATAAACAAAAACACATCTATGAAAGTGGCTAATATTACGCTCACAATTCTAATGAAAGTTTATTGGCTAATTACAACTATTTTATTATAAGTCTTTCTCCACCTGCATATGTCAACGTTTTAATTTGTTGCATTTAACCTTTTTGATTTAAGTATAATACAGAATATATTTATTCAAGAAAATTGACAAAACTACCTGGTGTAATTCAAATATTTTCAACAGTACCTTTGCAGATAAGGGAGGCACAGGGACCAGCACTGCTACCTCACCACGTCAGAGAGGCCAGGCACTGCCATTCACTCCCAAATATCAAATACCCCTCGATTGGGCTGGTCAGTGTCTCAAAGAAGGACACAAGTGGGGTGTCCCGTCCTGTTTTGGTTTCTGTCTTGTCCAAAATCTTGCAACTGTCTTTGCCCCCTGACCTTGCATACAATTAGGTGAGTAGATAGACATGCAGATTCCTCTCAAAAGGTGCAATTTATTGCTATAAAAAACACTGCCATGAAAAAACCCACATTTTTACAGGCTAATTATTAAAAAATATAGCTAGAAATATACACACAATTACATTCAAATACAATATAAAGAAAAAACTGTTACACAAACAGAAAAGCACCATGCAATATATATGATGAAATATATAGTATACTGTATGTGAAAAAGTCAATACACTCACTTTCAGTTCTCTGGTTTTAAATCTCAAAATATAACTAACAATTACTTAATCCACACCAAGGACTAAAACTATCCATCCGTCCATTATCCAACCCACTCTATCCTAACCATAGGGTCACGGGGGTCTGCTGGAGCCAATCCCAGCCAACACAGGGTGCAAGGCAGGAAACAAACCCCAGGCAGGGCGAGAGCCCACCGCAGGGTAGGACTAAAACTAGTTAAATCTAACTCAGGTGACATGAAACACATAGCAGATGTTATGCTTTTATTACTTACTGAACACAAAATAGGTCAAAAAGTAGAAGTCATGTGTGAAAAAGAAGTACAGCCTTATGGCCTTCATTTCATTTAATAATGTAATTACAACTAGATGCAGCTTATCAAGTACCACAGATCAGTTAATATAAAATATAAAAAGTATAACATATATAGTAAATATAAATATAACATATCAAATCAGAACCTTTAGGACTGGTGGGCTCAAATTCTTCTAGTATAAGAAAAACGTATACAGAAAACAACGGAAAGCTACTGAATTAAGGAGTGACCTTACTTTTCCACATATGGCTTTTCATGTTGGCTTGTTTTTGTTTTTTGTTTAATAAATAAAGACAAATTAAAAATCTGGTGCTGGGTCATGTTGAAGTTATAAACAGTCCCTACAAAAAGTTCTAATTTGTTGATTCTAAAGCCAAAGTAGGGGTAACTTGACACAACAAGTGGAACGGATTCTGCCAGTTTCAAGCTCTCTTGAAGCACAGATATAATAAACAGGATAATAAGAAAAGCTCATTAGCCAGAAGGCAAGATCATGAGAGAGTAAGGAAGGTGACAGATGGAATATAATTTGTAGAATATCAGAGGTGGCCAAGTTAGTGAATCACCCCACCAAATAAAAAGGGGATGAAGGTCCATATAGTGAGACCTAGATTAGCAGCAGAAATTTTCTTTCCTTTTTGATTACTTATATGTTTTGTTCTCCTTTGCATTTGCCTCTATTGAATTGCTTATTTTCCATAAATATAACATAATTTGTCATACTCTGGCAGTTTTCCCTGGCATCGTTTCCATTATGAACGCATATCTTGTGGGTGTCATCTGCTGTAACAAAAGCTAACTAACTATAATTTAACATACTTTGAAATGACAGTGTCAAAAATTGATGCATTGATGGAGAACAACTAAATTACAGGTTTAGCACCCATCAAGGGGAAAAAGTGTTAAAAGAAAGCTCTTTATATGTCATGCTCTGAACATTATTCTGGATTAGTTGATGAAAACAGAAAGCCCAAAGTGTGCCATTTAGGACAGCGTCTAATATGGTAAATAGTAACTTTACACTGTCATATCTTACAAATAGTAGTACCATTGATGTTTAGCTAGTAATCAGACAGCAAAACATACATGTTCAACAGTCAGCTCTAAAACATAGTATTTGTGTGAAGATTGTATCATTTCTTGTGCATACTCCCTTGGTAATTTAAACTTAAGAGAACAGAAAACTCTGCTTTGACTCCAAAAGCCAACATCTGCTCCCTTAAACTCAGCCACAAATACTGGAAAAAGCAGTTATGGAACTTAGAGCATCCATTCTTTTTTTGTCTTCTTCTTGTAGACAGTTAATGTTCCTGATACACTAAAAGCGGAAGTCATCAGACTTGTGTCTGGCCTTTAAAGGATTTTGCTGTGCTGTTTTCTGAGGGATTGTACCAGTGCTACTTTATGTTTTCATTTTTACAATGCTGTACATTTTTATATTGCATTCAGATATGCATGATACATATGAGTAACATCATGTTGGCTGACTTTTAAATGACGTTGATGTGGATTTCAATTCTGCGCTTTGTTCCACAAGATAAAGTCTCGCAAGAAAGTTAGTATGTCTGACTACTCTCTTATTAGAATTTGAAAGCCTCTTAAAATCAGTCAATCAATCAACCAATCTTTGCATGACTTTGCATGAAAAGTGTTTGTGAAAACTGCCTCATAAGTTTAGTCTTATCTTTTACTTCATGTGCCCAATAGAAATAACATTACTTTATAGAGTCAACATCATTCAAATATCCTGATAGTACATCTAATATGATATTAGATTAAGGCATAGCTTTTGACATTATGAGCCACTTTGTTCTGTTAAATATGCTTGAAAATGATCTTGGTTTCTCAGGAGCCTATGCAGTTTAGTTTATGTTCATCAAATAATTTTCAGTGAGTGTAGAAATGCAAATGATAGTAGTCCATCATTACATTTTGAATTAAGATATAGTGCCCTACTGTGTCTGTTTTCTTCATATATGCTGCAATTGGGAGATATCATTCAAATACACAATATTCAGTTTCAGAAATTTGCAGATGGCACTCAGCTGTATTAGTCAATCAGATTTAATGATGGCTTTCAAAACTATAACTTGAAATAACTGCTTCTGGGAGCTAAAACATAATGTAACTAATGATTGCTTGTCTTAAATATGTCAAAACAGGCATACAGTTAAGTAGTTTATAGAACTATGTGACCAATAGGGGCACTGCAGCACCCCACAACCACAGACACAACCACCATGACACAAGTCCCAATACAATAAAATGGTTTATTTTTACAAATACATTACAAAAAAGCTTTTTTGTAAACACAAACACTTTGCAATTCTTCTTCTTTTTTCCTATCTCCACACTTCCAAGTGAAATTTGTCCATATTCCACCCAACTGCAAAAGATGGATACTGGATAAGATCAAGTGGCTTCTTTTATTTTGTACCCGACAGTATGTCCAGTGCTAGGGTATAGCCTGAGGGTTGCACTTCCAGGTCAAATAAGAGTCTTCAAATATAGGGATGATGAATTGAATCCCTAAAGCAATTGCTGGTGGCACCCACAGAACCCTACATGGCTGCCTCATGGAACTACAATACCCATTGTGCCTTGTAGGTGTCTGGACAGGAAGGGTTGCCCAGGGAGGCTGCCACTTACTATGTCAGGTGAGCACGTAGTTTGGCCAAGTTGTCTCCCCATGTCTTTCCTGAACATTAGTGTGACACTGCTTTTCAGTTGAGTACTTGCATTACAGCCATTAAGTAGGCTAATAGGATGTTAGGTTATAGAACATAAATATGCAGAGTACCAGTTAATGGAGGTTATGCTTAAGCCATTTATAGTAACTCACTACTGAAGCCTTATTTGAAGTACTCTGTGTGGTTTTGGTCTCTATATTACAAAAACAATACAGTAGAACTACAGAATGTCCGAAGGAGAGCATCTTGGCTGATTCCAGGATGGAGAGGTATGAGATATGAGAAGAGACTGAAGGGGCTGAACCTTTTTAGATGATAAAGAGGTGACATAATTGAACCGTTTAAAATTCTGAAGGGATTTAGTACAGCGGGTCCTGTCTGGGTTGTTCAACACAAACACAAGGACACAGTTGGAAACTTGTCAAGGACAAATCTTGCACAAATGTTAGAAACCAATGCAGAAGGATGTCTCTTTAATTTCCATATTTAACTGCTGAGTAAACACTGTGAAAGAACCAGCCTTGACACACACAAAAAAGGTTTGGGGCTGCCATTCGTATATTATCCCTGGCTGCAAAAGGGTTATGAAAATCACACTAATGTGCATAGATTGGAGTCCAAGAGTGAACTGAGGTACATGGAAGTTGGCTGGTCTTTTGAGGCAGAGAACCGGCAGTAATGTCATCGAGGTCTGAAACCAGGACTGGTGTCATTAGTGCTGAATCAGGCAGAATTTCCTGTATTTGGTCTGCAGAAATAATAGAAGAAGGTTTATTGAACCCTGCCACCCCCTGGCCTGGCATGGAATTAACTTCATTTGGTCCATTCAGCTTGCTCCTATGCACACGTGTGTGACAACAATCACTACTTTAGTCTATTAGAAAGTCTGATTACAGCTGCTGATGAGCAGCTTTGAATCCCAGCTGCATCAATAACTGTATGGAGTATCCACATTTACTGTATTTTTTTGTAGGTATTCTATTTATTTACCTACATTCCAAAGACTAGTGTGTTAGGATAAATGGCAATTTTAAATTGAACCTCTATAAGTAATTAGATAGATAGATAGATAGATAGATAGATAGATAGATAGATAGATAGATAGATAGATAGATAGATAGATAGATAGATAGATAGATAGTGTGAACTTGACCCCGGACACAGGCAGACAGACATCATTGTTTTCACCACACACTTATTTATTTTACACTATTTACAGGTTGTCCCGCGCTCAACTCCCCAATGCCTCTTGCACCGATTCAACAATTCCAGGCCTTACAATGCCTCCGTTTCTCTTCAGGCCTTACAATGCCTCTCACTCTCTTTTCTGGCCGCCTCCAGTCCTCCCGCTAGCTCCATCCTATTCCACCCGATTTCCGCTCCAGACTGAAGGGAGGCGGCCCCTTATATAGTGCTCCCGGATGAGCACCAGGTGTTTCCGGCATCCACTCCTTGGCCACGCCCCAGCGTGGCGGAAGTGCCGGCTGTCCTCCCGGCAGCTCTCCGGTCGCCACAATAAGTCTTCCCCCCAGCACTTCCTGGTGTGGCGGAAGTGCTGGGCTCCAGGGTTCCTCAGGCTCCAGGGCGCCGCCTGGCGGTGGCCACGGGCCCCTACAGGATTGGGCTTCCAAGCCCTCTACCCGTCGCCCCCTATCCAACCAGGGCAATCCCCCCCTTGCGATCTCGAGGAGGCACAAGCCCTCCTCTGGTCTTCCTGGGCGTCCCGGCCGGGCTCCATCCCCGGCCCGGAACCACACGGGATAAACCGGCATCGGGGCGCCGCCTGGCAGTGACCTCAGGTCCCTACAGGGTTGGGCTTCTAAGCCCTGTACCCGAGGCCCCCTACATAACCAGGACGGACGCCCCCATGCGGTCTGGAGGAGGCACAAGCCCTCCTCTCGTCCTCCTGGGCGTCCCGGCCGGGGACCACAATAGATAGATAGATACTTTAGTAATCCCAAGGGAAAATTCACATAATCCAGCAGCAGTATACTGATACAAAAAACAATCAGTGAATTGAGAAAAAAAAATAGAAAAAAAGGTAAAAAGATAAAGTCATACACGGAGCTGCTGGAAAGGCTGCCACTCGAATGCTGTTGATATGTGTGAATATGTTCTGGGACTTGTACCTTCAAAAGTTTGGCTACTGCCTTACACCCAGTGCTTCTGTGATTATCTCTAGCCTCTATGACCACAAACTGGATTAAGTGAATCTGAGAAAGGATTAATGGGTCATATGAAATTCACGAAGTGCAAGTCAGACTACCATGTTCCGAGACTGTTTACAAAGAATAATAAACAAACTTGCAAAGACATCCAGCAGTTTTGGTATTAACATTAACATGAAAGCAAAACAACATTACAGAAGAAATATATAATAGTTGCTTATACAAATATATATATATACAGTATATATATATATATATATATATATATATATATATATATATATATATATATATATATATACTAGCAAAATACCACCGCTTTGCAGCAGAGAAGTAGTGTGTGAAAGAAGTTATGAAAAAGAAAAGGAAACATTTTAAAAATAACATAACTTGATTGTCAATTTAATTGTTTTGTGACTGTTATGAGTGTTACTGTCATCAAGGATTTGATTATCATTATTTCTTTCAATCAGGTTCGTATTTGGAGGACGTGTTGTGTTCAAATTATACTCCATGTTTGTCAACCGTTGTAAAGATAACAGGTTTCATTCATCGAAGTGTTCACTACCCAAATCGCTAGACATTTAACAGCCATTCCCAGTATTAAGTTGTGGATTTGCCTGTGAATATTTAGCGGCAGCATGTCTATTAACTTGTGGATTTTTCTGTGAGTATTTAGCGGCAGCATGTCTATGAACTTGTGGAATCACCTGCGAGTATTTAGCGACAGTGCCTCTATGAAGCTGTGGATTTGCCTGCGAGTATTTTGCGGCAGTGTCTCTATTTAGTTGTGGAATTGCCTGCGAGTATTTAGTGACAGCATATCTATTAATTTTTGGATTTTTTTGCGAGTATTTAGAAAAAGCATCTCTATGAACTTGTGGATTTGCCTGCGAGTATTTAGCGACAGCGTGCCTATTAACTTGTGGATTTTTATGCGAGGATTTGGCGGCAGCGTCACAAAGTTGTTTTCGTCTAGCTGCATCAGAAAATGTACCATGATGTCTGACACACCTCCTTTTTACTGTTTTCTCACAGCTTGGGTTGCTGCTGACGCACAGCCTTATATGGGCAGTCAGTCAATTATGTGGGAGGCTTGGGGATGGGGGACACAACTCTGCCTCACACGGCGACCAAGCTGCAGGCTATGGACATATATATGTACGTAAATAGTATTCAGTTATGACTGTAACGTGTAGAATTTCAAAATGAAACCTGCTAAACTTTTGTAAGTAACCTGTAAGGAATGAGCCTTGCAAATTTCAGCCTTCTACCTACACGGGAAGTTGGAGAATTAGTGATGAGTGGGTCAGTCAGTCAGTCAGTCAGTTAGGGGTTTGCCTTTTATTAATATACTAGCAAAATACCCACGCTTCGCTGCGGAGAAGTAGTGTGTTAAAGAAGTTATGAAAAAGAAAAGGAAACATTTTAAAAATAACGTAACATGATTGTCAATGTAATTGTTTTGTCACTGTTATGAGTGTTGCTGTCATACATATATATATATACACACAGACACACACACATATAAACATATATACATATCTACATATACACATATTTATATATATATACATATACACATCTACATATATACAGTATATACATATATATACACATATCAACATATATATACACATACATATACACACATACATACACACACACATATACATATACACATACATACACATACAGATAAGTATATATATTGTAACAGATTAAGATGCTTCTCGCACCCTTGTACCCTCAGACTATACGTCAGACACCAGGTAAAATCCAATGATGATATTTTATTATAATAATAAAGTGCACAAAGCACGCTCCTCTCCACAATTCTTCAATAAACAATAAATCACAAATACAATAAACCAATCCTCCACTCCCAGACGCTTAGCCACCCTGCCTCCCAACTCAGCTCATCGTCCGGGAGCTCCCACAGTCCTTTTATATTCCCTGACCCGGAGGTGTTCCTTCCCAACAGTCCACAAGTCCTTATTCCTTCCGGGTCAGGGTAAATAATGTTTTTTCTCACCCCGGAAGCCCGTCGCTCTTCCTATTTCGAACTTCCGGGTCATAGGGTATGAAGAACTCTTTGGTCCTCCCTGCAGCTCCCTCTCGTGGCCCCCATGGCATCCAGCAGGGCGGTGCATAAAAACTACATGGTCCATAATGCCCTGCTGGTCTTCTGGGGACCTCCATGCTGCAAGGAGGGCTCCACCTGGCGGCTTGGGGGTATTGGCCGGGGTACATGGCCGGCCATATCTTACAGTACTCCCCCCCAGTGACGAATCATGATTCGGAGCGGCCAGCCCCGCGAGGGATGTCTTCCTAAAGGAGGAGTTGTTGTTCGGGTCCTGGCGAAGTCCAGAAAATTTCCGGGAGAACCTTGGGGGAATATTAAATAAAAAAGGATTTGTATTCCACGTCCTCCCAGGACAACTTCGCCATCCATGTCCCGGTCGGCGGCATTCATAGCACAGCCGCCTTCCTCCAGTGTGTATCCCTCTGCGAGTCTGGAAACAGTCGGAAAACTTTCGCTCCGCCCCTTTGTCCATTGAGGAGGGTTCCACGGCCGCCCCTGAGCTCTCAGCTCGCTGCTCAACTTTGTCAGGAGACCCCCTTTTTATTCTAGGGATCTCCAGTTTACTCTGGGGCTTGTCCACAGTTTGGGTCTCTCTATAAGTGAAAGAGAGCCCTTTTACTGTCTGCACGCCCTTTGATTTATAAACAACATGGGTCGGGGTCTTTAGGATCGAATCGCTCCAAGAGACAGCACCATCCAGCTGCTCTGGCTCGATCGGTCCTTCCCCGGCCTCTCCGTAAACGTTTCGGCCTCTCTTGTAGGGCACGCATCCATTTGGCACCCGCTATGGATTAAAAGCGGGCCCAGATCACACTGCGTCCCTATTACATTATATACGGTACTGACATTACCTGCCTGTACCGCCAAATCACATAACACGGGAGGCTCCCGACCAAATCGCCGTAAGTATTCATCCAGCTTTCTTAAAGGCGCTTCAGCCGCTGCTCCCAAGTCCCCAACAATCTTCTTTATTGTTTCCACCACCTGTAAAAATTTGTGCACGGGCTGAAGCAACTTTTCCAGCTCGTGCACGTCCAAAAAGTTACTTAATTCACCCGGAGGCATGCTCGAGCCATCATTAGCCTTACCCTCCGGGTGGGAGCCAATAAACACGGCCGCTCCTGGCACGTGCTCAGACAGGTCCCGCAAGTTAGCCTGGGATTTGGAGTTCTTTTCGGAGGACCGCGGTGCCGCTTTTGGCTGACTGCGATCCGTCTGTATCAATTTATCGACGGACCAATCAATCATTTCCCGGACCTCCTTACCTTTTTGTAGGGAGAGCGGTACTTCGATCGCATCCCCTTTCCCCTTCGAAAAACTCAAGTCCGTCTTTTCTTGGGCGAAGCCACAAACAGCTGGATACGGAACGTCACCTTCCTGGAATCCCTTGTGGTAGGTCACGTGTCCCTCGCCGGCACCCGTAATGAGGAAGTGCTTCGCGTTACTCATTTGCCTGAATGAGAGCGCGCCATCGCCTTCGGGTCTGTCTTCTGCCTCCCGCAGAGCCTTCGGATGGACATCTGGGAGGTATGTACATGGGACATCATGTGTTAATTTAAAAAGATTATTCAGTACATTCCCCGTACATACCTCGTCGGAGATGTCCTCCTCCGGAAATCTCTCCCGAAATGCGTAGCCGCTCCATAGCTCCTCTTGAGCGCAGGCAATGCCGAGCGCTAGACCTCCGCTGTTGCTGGCGCTCTGCTTTGTCTTCTTCTTCCCCATGACGGACATGATAAAGATGAGGTTTCTGGCGATTTTTCTGTGTGTGTCGTGACGCTGTCTTCCCGGGGTATTCTGTCCACAATAAATTTTTTAAATTCAGGTCCCCTGCCAAACTGACGGCCAGAGAATCCTGCCGGCTACGCCAATTGTAACAGATTAAGATGCTTCTCGCACCCTTGTACCCTCAGACTATACGTCAGACACCAGGTAAAATCCAATGATGATATTTTATTATAATAATAAAGTGCACAAAGCACGCTCCTCTCCACAATTCTTCAATAAACAATAAATCACAAATACAATAAACCAATCCTCCACTCCCAGACGCTTAGCCACCCTGCCTCCCAACTCAGCTCATCGTCCGGGAGCTCCCACAGTCCTTTTATATTCCCTGACCCGGAGGTGTTCCTTCCCAACAGTCCACAAGTCCTTATTCCTTCCGGGTCAGGGTAAATAATGTTTTTCTCACCCCGGAAGCCGTCGCTCTTCCTATGACGAACTTCCGGGTCATAGGGCATGAAGAACTCTTTGGTCCTCCCTGCAGCTCCCTCTCGTGGCCCCCATGGCATCCAGCAGGGCGGTGCATAAAAACTACATGGTCCATAATGCCCTGCTGGTCTTCTGGGGACCTCCATGCTGCAAGGAGGGCTCCACCTGGCGGCTTGGGGGTATTGGCCGGGGTACATGGCCGGCCATATCTTACAATATATATACACACATACACATACATATATATACACATAAATACATACATACACACACATATACAGTGGTGTGAAAAACTATTTGCCCCCTTCCTGATTTCTTATTCTTTTGCATGTTTGTCACACAAAATGTTTCTGATCATCAAACACATTTAACCATTAGTCAAATATAACACAAGTAAACACAAAATGCAGTTTTTAAATGATGGTTTTATTATTTAGGAGAAAAAATCCAAACCTACATGGCCCTGTGTGAAAAAGTAATTGCCCCCTGAACCTAATAACTGGTTGGGCCACCCTTAGCAGCAATAACTGCAATCAAACGTTTGCGATAACTTGCAATGAGTCTTTTACAGCTCTGGAGGAATTTTGGCCCACTCATCTTTGCAGAATTGTTGTAATTCAGCTTTATTTGAGGGTTTTCTAGCATGAACCGCCTTTTTAAGGTCATGCCATAGCATCTCAATTGGATTCAGGTCAGGACTTTGACTAGACCACTCCAAAGTCTTCATTTTGTTTTTCTTCAGTTATTCAGAGGTGGATTTGCTGGTGTGTTTTGGGTCATTGTTCTGTTGCAGCACCCAAGATCGCTTCAGCTTGAGTTGACGAACAGATGGCCGGACATTCTCCTTCAGGATTTTTTGGTAGACAGTAGAATTCATGGTTCCATCTATCAGAGCAAGCCTTCTAGGTCCTGAAGCAGCAAAACAACCCAGGACCATCACACTACCACCACCATATTTTACTGTTGGTATGATGTTCTTTTTCTGAAATGCTGTGTTCCTTTACGCCAGATGTAACAGGACATTTGCCTTCCAAAAAGTTCAACTTTTGTCTCATCAGTCCACAAGGTATTTTCCCAAAAGTCTTGGCAATCATTGAGATGTTTCTTAGCAAAATTGAGACGAGCCCTAATGTTCTTTTTGCTTAACAGTGGTTTGCGTCTTGGAAATCTGCCATGCAGGCCGTTTTTGCCCAGTCTCTTTCTTATGGTGGAGTCGTGAACACTGACCTTAATTGAGGCAAGTGAGGCCTGCAGTTCTTTAGACGTTGTCCTGGGGTCTTTTGTGACCTCTTGGATGAGTCGTCTCTGCGCTCTTGGGGTAATTTTGATCGGCCGGTCACTCCTGGGAAGGTTCACCACTGTTCCATGTTTTTGCCATTTGTGGATAATGGCTCTCACTGTGGTTCGCTGAAGTCCCAGAGCTTTAGAAATGGCTTTATAACCTTTACCAGACTGATAGATCTCAATTACTTCTGTTCTCATTTGTTCCTGAATTTCTTTGGATCTTGGCATGATGTCTAGCTTTTGAGGTGCTTTTGGTCTACTTCTCTGTGTCAGGCAGCTCCTATTAAAGTGATTTCTTGATTGAAACAGGTGTGGCAGCAATCAGGCCTGTGGGTGGGTACGGAAATTGAACTCAGGTGTGATACACCACAGTTAGGTTATTTTTTAACAAGGGGGTAATTACTTTTTCACACAGGGCCATGTAGGTTTGGATTTTTTTTTTCTCCCTAAATAATAAAAACCATCATTTAAAAACTGCATTTTGTGTTTATTTGTGTTATATTTGACTAATAGTTAAATGTGTTTGATGATCAGAAACATTTTGTGTGACAAACATGCAAAAGAATAAGAAATCAGGAAGGGGGCAAATAGTTTTTCACACCACTGTATATATATACTAGAAAAATACCCGTGCTTTGCAGCGGCAAAGTACTGCCTTAAAATTTTTATTAAGAAGAAAATTAAACCTTTTTAAACTGAGGGAAAATATGCCAATAATTATTTAAGGATCTCTTTGTATACCACATTGTGAGTTCGGCCCTCCGTTGTAACATGACCAAGCTGTGCGCTGAGCTTACTCTTGAGCATGCAACGTACAGTTTGCCATGTGAACAGTAATCTTGTTTCAAATCTCACAGCTTGGATTGCTGCTGTCATAATCGGTTTGAATTTCATAGTTTTGTTTCAATTACGACAGTATTTGCAGGACTTGTGTTGAAGTGACATTCGGCAACTGTCAAGCGTTGTAAGCACACAACTGGTTTCATTGATAACTTCACATCCAGCTTTTGAGAGTTTAAACATCCAAAAACATCGAAGTGTCCACTACTGAAATTGTCACCTGTGAATCTAAGATGTTTAAGAGGCATTGGCGGTTGTCGAAAGGTGTAAAATATTTGGCCATTTCGGTACACTTCAAAGCAACAACCGAACAATTCAGCGGTAGCAATCAACTCATATGCAGAACCATAGGTGAAGGGCTTAAGCATTTCACTCTTATAGTGCTCCTGTGTAGTATAATTATCTCCTGTACCGGCATCAGTCCACACCTTGAACCTATCCCAGTCATTAAATACATAAGATACAATGTTCCTCCAGATATCAAGAATGAGCCTGATATGGCCGTGCAATATGTAACAAAGAGAATGTAAAAGGCAGGTGCCATCTCTGGGCATGGAAACCACTCGGTAAGTGACAGTTCTTTGATCGATGATGATCACCTCGATAGACATGTTAATGGGGGTACGGTTGGAATGATAAAGGAAATGGTTACCTGAACAATGTAAAGTAAGTCTAAAATACCTACACAATAACTATAATCATAATAAACGAACAATAAAACAGCGGAGAAGCCGTGGATTAAATAAAAAGGCTGTAGTTATCAGCAGGGAGACGTGAATACCGTGGCTACCGTGAGATATATAAAGTCAAAACTTGAATATATAAAGTCATTCCCAAATATATAAAGTCAAAATCTGAGTATATAAAGACGGCGTTGGAATATTTCGGAATATATAAAGTAAGCGCTGCAATATATAAAGTCAAAACTTCAATATATAAAGTCAGTGTCGGAATATACAAAGTCAGCGCTGGAATATCCATCCATTTCCCAACCCGTTGAATCCGACCACAGGGTCACGGGGGTCTGCTGGATCCAATCCCAACCAACACTGGGCGCAAGGCAGGAACCAATCCTGGTGCAGGGCACATGCATCATTTTCAAAATATTAACCAAACAGTGTTTTTTTAATTTATTTTTCTGAATACGTTTTTGTTGCTGACTTTATATATTCAAGTTTTGACTTTATATATTCTGACGCCGACTTTATATATTCACAAAATCAATGTATTTGCATGTTTGGCACCCCATAGTATATGTGTGTGTGTATATATGTACACATGTATGTATATATATATATATATATATATATATTTATATATATATATATATACTGTATATATATATATATATATATATATATATATATATACATACATGTGTACATATATGTCAGCCAGCAAGAATCATGTTACATTATTATTAAAATGTTTCCTTTTCTTTTTACTTCTCCGCTGCGAAGCGCGGGTATTCTGCTAGTATATATATATATATATGGAGAACAATATGCTGCCTGTAACATCATTCAGCATGAGCAGTTTGGTGGTGGGTTAATGATTGTCTGGGGAGGCATATCCATGGAGGGTCACACAGACCGCTACAGGCTTGACAAAGGCACCTTGGCTGCCATTAGGTATCAGGATGAAATCCTTGGACCCATTGTCAGACCCTATGCTGGTACAGTGGCTCCTGGTGCACGACAATTCCTGGCCTCATGTGGTGAGAGTATGCAGGCAGTTCCTGGAGGATGAAGGAATTGATACCATTGACTGGCCACCACACTTTCCTGACCTAAATCCAATAGAACACCTCTGGGACATTATGTTTTGGTCCATCCAATGCCACCAGGTTGCACCTCAGACTGTCCAGGAGCTCAGTGATGCCCTGGTCCAGATCTGGGAGGAGATCCCCCACAACACCATCTGTCATCTCATTAGAAGCATGCACCGATGTTGTCAGGCATGTACACAAGAACACAGGGGCCATACAAAGTGCTGCGTACAATTTTGAGTTGCTGCAATTAAATTTTGGCAAAATGGACTAGCCTGCCACATAATTTTTTCAGTTTGATTTTTGGGGCGTCTTTGAATTCAGGGCACTGTAGGTTGATCATTTTCATTTCCATCAAAAGATGTGGCATCCTTTCGTTCCTAACACATTACCCAGTCTATATCAGTATAGATATCCAGGAAGATTTCTTTTTCCCATTGAGATCTGATGTGTTTTCAAAGTGTTCCTTTAATTTTTTTAAACATTTTATATATATATATATATGTGTGTAAAAAAATCTTGGACGTGATCATCTCGGAGAGATATTTTGACGTCACGCGAGACTAGACATTACAGCCTTTGGAAGCAAGACCCGTTAAGTAGGTGACTTTTGCACTTCACGCCCTACTTACAAACAATTTAAAACAAGTTCATGGACATCTAACCTCACAGTTGTTGGAATGCTTTTGGCAGACACACTCCATGTGCTCCCAGCTCTTAAAAATGTTTTAGATTGCACATGAACGACTAAGCGAAAAAGAAAGAGCAAGCTTGTGGAAATGAAACACAAAAACTGAGAGAAAAGAAGGCAAAAAAGGATGCACAAGAGAACAATAATAATCTATGTGCGAATTCAGAAAATAAGGAAAGTCATAATCAACCCAGACATCCCGTGAGAGATACTTTATGCGAAGTGGCTGGTGCGTGGTGGGCCCCAGGATGGGGGGGAGGTGGTGTGCTCGTGAAGTGAGCAGGGGTCAAAGTCCCCTAATATATATATATATATATATATATATATATATATATATATATATATATATATAGTGACAGATAGGGGGTGGTGTCGACCCCTTGAACCCACAGACCAGAGGCCAGACACCAGATAAAAGTCCAAATGTTGACTTTATTATTTATAGTAATGTGCACAAGCACCTCCACCTCCACTATACTTTAATAAATAAATACAATTCTTAATAAACAATAATCCTGTCCTCCACAACTCCCAGCAGCTCAGTCACCCTTCCTCCCAACTCGGCTCACTGCTGGGATCTCCCACAGTTCTTTTATACTTCTTGACCCGGAAGTTTCTGTCCCTCAATCCATGTGACTATATTCACACTTCCGGGTCGGGTAAAACTCCTTTTCATCAACCCAGAAGTATGTCATTTCTTCTGTCCCCGTGACTGGGATGTACTTCTGGGCTGTATGAAAAATATACGTCTCTGGGCCTCCCTACAGCGTCCCCTGGTGGCCCTGACGTTATCCAGCAGGGCTGTGCATTAAAACTCGAAGGTCCATGATGCCCTGCTGGAATTCGGGGCATATCCACGTCACAGGGAGGGCTCCATCTGGCGGCTTGGGGGTATTGGCCGGGATAAGTTGCTGGGCATAGTCCACTTGTATTTGTACATATATTTATATAAACTGCTCAAAAAATTAAATGAACATTTTGAAAACACATCAGATTTCAATGGGAAAAAATATCATATTGGATATCTATACTGATATGGACTGGGTAATGTGTTAGGAACGAAAGGATACCACATCGTTTGATGGAAATGGAAATTATCAACCTAGAGAGGGCTGAATTCAAATACCCCTCTAGTGCACCTCGTTATTTTCATTAACATCAAAGCAGATGAAATTGATTAACAACCCCTTCTGCTACTAAAATGACCAGATCAATAGCCCAGAAGATTCACTAACCTGATGCTATACTGTGATTAAAAGGTGTTCCTATCATTTTTTTGAGCAGTATATAGTTATAGTTGCTTGTACAGTGCCATCAAACCACTTCACTTTTTATATGTTCTGCTATGCAGCCTTTAAACACATTTAACTATTTTTTTTTCCTCTTCAAACAACATTAAATACCCCAAAACGACAAGGCAAAAATAGAATGTTAGTATTTTTGCAAATGTATTAAAAATACAAAACTGAAATTTCACATTGACACAAGTATTTAGTCCTTTTGCCATGACAATTGAAATTTTCCTCACGTGGAACTAATTCTATTGATCATCACTGAGATATTTCTACACCTTGACTGGAGTCTACCTATGGTTAATTCACTTGACAAGGTCCCACAATTTAGTTAAAACCAAACCATGAGATACAAAGAATTTCTTGCAGAGCTAAGAGACAGGACTGTCGAGACACAGGTCTGGGGAGGGTTACAAAAAAATTGTGCAGCATTGAAGATTCCCAAGAGCATAGTGGCCTCCATAATTCTTAAATGGAAGAGGTCTGTTAACAACCACGACTCTTCCTCGAGTTGGCCAGCTGACCAAACTGGGCAATAGCAGGAGAAAGGCCTTGGTAAGAAAGGTGACCAAGAATCTGATGATCACTCTGACTAAGCTCCTGAAAAACCATGTGGAGATGAGAGTAACTTTTAGAAGGATAACCACCACTGCCACACACCACTAATTTGGACTTTTTTTGGCAGATTTGCCTAATGACACATTAGAGACTGCATGAAGTTTTCATAAAGGCACCTAAAGAAATGTCAGACAATAAGATTCTCTGGTGTCATGAAACAAAAATTGAACTGTTTGGCCTCAGTTCTAACCATTGTGTCTGGAGGAAACCAAACACCACTCGTAACCTGTGCAATACCATTCCAACAGTGAAGCATGGTAGTGGCAGCATTATGCTGTGGGGTTGTTTGTCAACGGCAGGGACTGGGAAACTAGTCAGGGTTGAAGGAATGCTGAATAGAAGAACGGAATAAAGTGTAATGACACCTGCTCCAGAATACTTTGGACCTCAGACTGGGTTGTGATGGCCCACCTTTCAACAGGATAATGATCTTATGCACAAAGCAATGACAACACAGGAGTGACTTAGGGTTAATTCTGTGAATGTTCTTGAGTGGTCTGGTCACAGTCCAGACAAACATCACTGGAGAAACCTGAAAATAATTGTACATTGACACCCTCCATACAATCTGAGATAGTTTGAAAGGACTTGCTGAGAAAAACACCAGGAAATCCCCAAAGTCAGCAGTGAGAGGCTTGTCATGTCATACCCAAGTAGAGTCCAGGATGTAATCCCTACGAAAGGTGCTTCAAGAGTCTGCATACTTATACCAATGTAATATTTCAGTTTTTATTTTTAATAAATTTACAAATACTGTAGTTTGTTTTCTCTTTGCTATTCTGGCATATTGAGTATTGCTTGATATAAGAGGAAGAATTAGTTTAATTGACTTTAGCATGAGGCTGCATCATAACAAAATGTGAAAAAAGTGAAGCAGTCAAAATACTATCTGGACTCTCTATTTCCTTTGACATCTCGTAGCAAATGTCTCAAAGTAAGAAATGCTTTGAAAAAATGACAGTGTAAAAGATTTACTATGAGAAGTTACCTTGTTTACAAGCAGCAGTAGAGCTATAATAATAGCACCAAGAAACACAAGGCTTTTATAATGGTGAAGTTAGTGAACACTGATTACTTGTCCAGTGCCTGGATATGAATCCACATTAATCATGTATCTGCATGGGTTTTCCTCCCACATTCCAAATACTTGCTAGTTAAATGGGATTTTCTATCTCTGTTTACTGATTTGCATTTTGGTTCTGATGGAAGATCAACTTAATGTTTAACTGACCTCAGCTTGTGTACTGACAATTCCTTTGCCACTTCCTCCTAACAAGACATTGGCTGATCTCTTCTTTGCTCTAAAATTAATTACTTGTCCAAAAGAACACAAAAACTTCTGCAAAGGTTTTAAATTCTTCAGATTCTTGGTGGCACGATTTCAATTTTCTGTATAATTTTGTGTCTTTTCTCTTTTTAAAGCTAATGTTATTTGTGGCCAGAGTTTGTTACATGTTTGCATTAGATGATGGTGGTTACTACTGACGCCAAAAAATGAATAATGGTCTGTCCAAAACTGAGTTAGTTAAGTGGACCAGGACATAGAGACATAGAAACTGTCTGCAGTTGTTCTCCACATTTCAAAAAGGACATAGTAGCGCTGGAAAAAGTCCAGAGAAGAGCGAATAGTCTATTTCCAGGGCTAAAGGGGATGAGTTATGAGGAAAGATTAAAAAAGCTGAGCCTTTTCAGTTTAAGCTAAAGAAGATTAAGAGGAGACATGATTGAAGTGTTTAAAATTAGGAAGGGAATTAGTATAGCTATATAGCTATTCTAAAATGAGTTCATTAAGAACACTGGGATATGTTGGAAACATTCAAAAGTTTTTCTTCACACAGAGAACCGCAGGCACATGGAATATGTTACCAAGTAGTGTGGACTTTAGGGACTTTCAAAACTAGACTTGATATTATTTTTAGAAGTATTACTGTAATTGGATAGTACTGGTGAGTTTTGTTGAACTGAAAGAACTGTTCTCATCTAGATCTGTTTATTTGAAAAAGAAGCCAAAGGAGTAGGCGGATGTCAGAGCCAAAAGGTCATAGACAGCCAGTAAGCAAAACCAAAAAGTTAGGCAAAAATCAAAGTCAAGAATTCAAATAGAAGTTCCAAATGTTAACTAAATGTGCCTTTACCTAATAGTATTTTACATGAACAATTGTTTACGAAATCCAAAAACCTGACACCATGTGCTTTGTACCTCTGTCTTAAATGTGATGATATCACATTCGTGCTGATGCCTGACCACATCACTTGCAATGGCACCATCACCAATAACAAAGTGGCAAAAAATGGCAGTACAGTAATTGAACAATTCATTTACAATTCATTTTGGGCATTTTATTTATAAAATGGACTGTGAGGACGTTAAAAAAATGAGAGGGAATTTTTCAAAATAATACAAAAACATAATTTTGCTTTATGAAAAAGTTAACATGCATAATTTCAAATAAATTGTGGGCTCCAGCTCCCATGACCCTGAGGTGGTTTAAGCAGGTTCAGCCTTAGACACATGATGGGAAATTATTATTTGTACAACTCGAAAGTGCTAGAATCTAAACATTTCACTACATATTATACTCTATGTATAATTTGTATGTCACAAATGAAATTTAATTTGATTTAATTTTCTGTGCTCACAAGTCGAGGTTGCAGCACTCTCACCATCCATCCTTACCATGTCTATGTAGGCCTGTGATTGTGTTAATTTCTTCAGAACTTCTGATTTTCTCTGAAGTTCATCCTATCAGGTTGTTTAATGTCACTAATCTTGCCCCTTGGTGGAACGATTTAAATTTTCTGTATCTTTTTTTTTCCTTTTTTTTAAAGCTTATGTTGTTTGTGGCCAGAGTTTACTTTTTTGCATCTTAATCGTTCAAAGATCTTGCCTTCCAGACAAGTTAAAGTTTTATCTTGCACTCCAGAACACCAAGTATACATTAAGAGCAGGCAGACTGGAAAATGACAGGACATACATTTAACCTAAACACGTGGTATATTGGCTACTTCACCAAAAATGTGCATGCCAAAAAAAAAACCAAATTTAGCAGAATGTAACAAATAATATAAAAGTTCACTGTAAAACATATTTGCTAGCATATTTTCATGGAAACCTTGATGGTACTTTTTGTAAAATGTCATTTCCTTATAAGACAAAAGCATTACAAAATATTAGAAGTGACTCTTAAAACAATATATTTGAAAGTGAAATATAAATGAACATGTTATGAGAGTCACACATATTGTATCCAAGATAGTCTGATGTAGTTCCTGAAGCCTTCTGCATCCACACTTGAGATGGTCTGTTCTAAACACTTCAGGCAGGATGTGCAGAAATAGTCAACAAAGACTGACGCAAAAGCAAATAAGAGCAAGCATTTGGTGACGCAAAATCAAAAGGATAGAGTGGCACGATTTGCCTCAAGTAGATCTAAAGGGCTGGAAACCATATACAAGAACAAAAATTAAGGTAATTTCTAATTGAATGAGCTCTAATGCTTCAGTGCCCTATAGCAGAATTTACTTTGCCATTTGCTTTCAAGTGTTAAGAGGAATAAACATCATCTGAATTACAAGCTTTAAAGAGTGTGACCTAAAATCCTTGTAAAAAAATATTTTTAAATACAATTTCAACATATCATTGTGAGAAGGCATAAAGGAACTTATTTTTAAATGAAAAAAAAAAAACACAAAGGCTCAGTACGAATACTATGCCAGAGAGCAATTGTGTCACGGATTTGTGTCATGTCTTGAATAACTTTTAATTTCCAATTTTGAGATCAGGGTATCTTTTTAAAACTTTACATCAGGAGATTAAATGAAATGCAATTAACTAAAATCTGCCTAATGCAGAACTGAATTGATTTTGTCTATTCAGAGCCAACACAGTTAACATGATATGTTCTCTTTTAATTATGTTTTGTATTGACAAAGCTTTTATGTTTCTGATTTGCTTGTGTAATTGGAAAGATATCATATTAATAAAAAAATCCACAAGTCTCAGAATAGAATTAATGATCTATAAGGCCATAAGTTGAAGTTCACTGCATATTCAAGGAGTGGACACTTGGTATGGCACAACTGCATTCCATGCTGCCGACATCATATATACACATGGGTAGCAGTGGATCATGCATGATTTAAATTCATTATCATGCATAATATGAATACTGTTGACACAAACAGTTTAATAACAGTTAAATATCATAACTCTGTGTATATATAATAAATAATAAACAATGACAAAATCTTAACTAGCATATTGGAACTCCTGTTTATTAAAATGGGCACAATGGTACAATGGCAAGTCTGTTTCGATCACATCATGCATTTAGGAACTTCTGTTTACCAGATATGCTAACCTTTAAGTCCCTTTGTCTTTATGCTTCTTGTTGCTTTTGTTCATCGGACATTGCAGCCCTCTTATGAACACCAGACAACATTACACCAGGTCACAGATGCCAGACATTGTGTTGTTTCCTATGGATAGATTTTTCATATAAGAAATTGGAACCATTCAATCACAAAACACTAGGAAATTAATACAGTGACCAAAGTGCGTATCAGTAGTCCATAAGGAGTAGATAATCCACTATTGAACAATCACAATCTCTAACAAAAGGCTGCAGTAAACACCACAACTCACACTGAAGTCTGGCTGATGTGTTTCACACAATGTAAGTTCTTCTTCAGGGCTGTAAAAGGGTTCATAATCCTAGGGAAACACATCACCATAAATAAAGTAAACCAAAAATTCAAAAATGACATTTTTTTTTATTGAATTTATTAAAAGCAAGTAGCATGCCATACAAAACAAGACAAACTTAACCAAAGTAAATTCAATTCAACCCCCACCCAAAAGAAAGAGAGGTAGGGCAACAGACTAAGAGTAGAAAAGATTATCGATTTGATCCTGCCGGGTTTTAAAAAAGTTTTGAACAGATCCTCTAAGAAAGAATTTGATTTTTTTCCAATTTCAAATAGTATATAACATCAGTTACCCACTACTTAAAAAAGGTAGGTTAGGATTCTTCCAGTTGAGCCAGATAAGTTTACATTCTAATAGTGAAGTAAAGGCATTTTCAGTTTGTTTGTCCTTTTCCACTTTAAGGCCATCTGCGAGTACACCAAACACTGCTGTTAGTAGATAAGGACTGCGACACCAAAGCTTTCTGATAATCATTTAAAAATTTTATTTGGTGCACACTCAAAACATATGGCCCAATGAGGCTAGAGCTCGATTGCAACCTTCGCAGGGTGGATCTTTCCCTGGAAACATTTTGGACAATTTTAAATGAGATAGATGTCTTTCATAAAATATTTTAAGTTGAATATGTGCATGCTGTGTGCATACAAAGCTAGAGTGAATTCTGTGCATGGCTGCCTTCCACTCCTTTTCTGAAATGTTGAATACCAGATCCTTTTCCCACTGTACTACGGGATCTTTGAAGGGAAGGGAGTTTAAAATGCTTTTAAAGAAAAGTCCTCAAGACTGATCAATATTTCTTCTGGAATAGAAATACCGTATTTACTCCTGTACCACGCTCCCTCGTGTAAGACACGCACCCTAATTTTTACAAAGAAAATCAGGAAAAATTCTTTTGCCCCGTGTACGACACGCATTGTGATTGTATAGGAAGCGAGTGAGGTTG
This sequence comes from Polypterus senegalus, assembly GCF_016835505.1. Taxonomy (NCBI): domain Eukaryota; kingdom Metazoa; phylum Chordata; class Cladistia; order Polypteriformes; family Polypteridae; genus Polypterus; species Polypterus senegalus. The sequence goes on from NC_053154.1 coordinate 245,279,702, forward strand.
GAGCAAGACACCGACATGAATAACTGTAATGGAGAATAATTATGTCTCATTTTTCTTCTTTCTGCACATGATACAATATATTGTACTAACTGTAAGCAGTACCCCTACTGCAGAACGTTCAGTGTTTTTCACACCATGCTGCAAAAGGTGGGAATGACAAATAGCCCTATAAAGTGAGAAAAGAAAGAACCGGGTAATGACAATCGGGAAAGGACTGTAACGCAAGTGGAAAATTATTGTTTAATCATCATCTTCCGATTCGCTGCTGGATTCGCCACCACTACTGACGTCCCATACGGTACACCGCTGCTTCTCTCTGCCTCCCATGGGTACCGGGACACTCTTTTGTCTCTGACTGCATTAACAATAGTGTTTGAGGGGTTCTCAAAATAAACTGCCGTTTGATCAGCATTACCGATTTGCCCCATTAAATACATTTTCTGCTGCCTCAACTGAATAACGTATTTTTGGAAAGCTAGTAGCTTTTCTTCATATGCATCTGGTAGACACTGCGAAATGGTCATGCGGCGTCTTATTGATAAGCCCTTCCTTCACATGAAGCGCGTAAACCATCCGCGGCTTGCTTTGAACTGAGTGATGGGTATTCCACGTTCTTTCGCTATATCACAAGCTTTCACCTGAATCATTTCCGTGGACAAAGTATATCCAAGCTGACGCCTGCCTTGAATGTAATCAGCGAGTGCAACTTCAACTTGTGGGAACTGGGCACGTTTTCAACGAACTGCTCATCTGTTTTTGTTGCATGATGAAAGTTTTTCTTTCTTCTGTCGCCAATCTCGAACACATGACTCTGGAACACCGTACTGGCGACCTGCTGCCCGATTTCCTATCTGCTCTGCTTCCAAAATCACTTTTAGTTTCTCTCCCGCCGTGAAGGAGCGTAAACACTTATTATCCATGCTGAATGATGATGCCAAACTGATTCAAAAACAAACCTACCCCCCTACCGTATTCCTCGTGTATGACGCGCATCTGATTTTCTAATGCTCATTTTCGGAAAAAAATGTGCGCGTGGTACACGAGTAAATACGGTAGGTAGGAGGCAAGGAAAATTTGGCAGATTTTGTTTAGCAAAGTTTCTAATTTGGAAATAGTGGAAAAATTGTGTTGATGGGAAGCTAAATTTGGAGTGTAATTGTTCATAGGATGCAAAAACATTATCTTTCAGTGCAAAAATCTCTACATGATTTAATCCCGTACGCTTTCCAAACATTACAAGTGTATAAATAAATAATGATTGAATCTAATTTCTTAAAAAATGATTTTTTAATCTATATGAGAATGCTTTGAAATAGAAAAAGAAGCTTAGAAAATATATTCATTTTGACAGTGTTAATTTTCATACTTGCAACATTTGATTGTAGGCAAAAATTGTTTTCTATAAAGAAATAATCAATTCTTGATTAACAATGATGTACTGGTGTGAAGAAGGAATATGTTCTTGAGTTTGGATTTAGAAATCTCCATGGATCTGATAGGTTATGATCAATTATAAACTGTGTAATTGTTTTTGCAGTATTAGATGTTATCGCCTCAGTGGCCGAAGACCTATCCAGGTCTTTAACTGTTAAAAAACAGTTAAAGTCTCCAGCCATTATAGCTTTATGAGTGTTCACATTAGGCATGGATGCAAATACGTTTTGGATGAAGTCTCTATCATCCACATTGGGTGCATAGATATTTATCAAAATCACTATATTGTTAAACAAATTACCCATAACAATAACAGACCGTCCTTCAGAATCAGATACTACATCAGATACTACAAATGAAGTATTAAAATTCCCACACCTCTGTTTTTCTTTGTATAGCTGGAGTGGAATATTTGGCCAGTCCAATGTCTTTGCAACTCGAACTGATCATTGCTTAATAAGTGGGTCTCCTGTAAAAATACTATCTTGGAGTTTAGACCTGTTAGGTGATAGAATACTTTCTTTCATGATTGAGACCTTTGACATTCCAGCTTCCAAAGATAACGGTTTGGTCATAGAGACATTAGTTCTGAAATTTTGTTGACATTTTGTAGTCTTAAATTAAGGTAGTACATTATTACGTAAAATGGCGTTAACCTTAATTTCCATTTTTGCCAGGAGTTATTGCTATGAAGCCTACTATTGTGTTGGAAATTACAATTATGGGGGTAAAAATGAAGATTAGAAACAGCTTGCTCTCTTTCTCTCCTCCTTCAGCCTCCCCTGCCACCCCCATTTTGCTAGATTACACTTCACAAAGTCCCAGTCTTCTGACATCTCTAGAGACAGTGCACATTCAAAACAAAACAAAACAAGTCTCCCCCACCCCCCAGTAGCGGTGTAGAAGGATTAAAGTAGAGATATCTATTGATAATACAGTCCAAATACTTTAAACCTAGGATATAATCTTAAACAGTCTCAAAAGAATAATCCCAAGGAATGATTTTAATCATTACCCATGGAGAAGTAGATAAAGTATGTTAGTACAATCCTAATACAATAAACCAAGGGCATGATGTTAAACAGTCCCCTATGGGGAGAAAAAAATTATAATTGTAATAAAAAATAAAAATAGCTGAGAATGGCAAAAGTCTCATAACGAATGGACTGAATTGCAGGTAAAATCTTCTTTGCCTGTACACTGATTAGTAGAGTTGCTGATTATCCCTTCTTATTGCATTTCTGTTTAGCATTCAATAGTGGAAAATATAAGTACTGTATTACAAGAATTATGAACTGTTACTAACCCTTGTCTATTATGTTTCTCATATTCTGCTGTGCAACTTCGTGTCCCGCTGTACTGTCAAGCTGTTGTTCTGACAAAGACACCAGAAATACTTGGAATTTTGATGAAGTATTAGACTACCCAGCACAATCACAATCAAACTTAATAAAAGGACAAGTGTCTGTGTATATGTACAGGTCTGTCTCTGTTATTTGGTATAGGATTTGTAAAAGCAGTGCTAATATTTAACTTCATAAATCCTTCATTCTCTTTCCTTGAAATATTACATTAGTAAGGTGTTTTCCTAAGCTGAAATATTTTATTTCTTAATAAGAAATTACAATAGTAATGCCTTCAGTTCAGGTTGTTTGAGTCATTCTCTTTGTCCTTTACATTTAATTCAAAACACTGCAGTGAGGCATATAAACAGAATTAAGAACTATGACATATAGAGTACTATCATTGCTGGTCTTAATATTACCAGTATTAATTAAGCTCCATTTGTCTTGGCATTTATGTCATTCATTTTAGCAGGTCATACTAGTTAAAGCTACTCCTGAAATTGATTAAAATTATTGGGTTTCTTTTTAATTAATTGTTGTAGTTACTCTTGATTTTCCTCATCTCCCCCAGTGTCTATGGAGGCATTTGCTCCGCCTTGGTGTGGATGTGTCTTCAGATATTGTATTCAAATGAAACTTTTGTTATTTACCTATGGAATGACTCTTCTGAATGCTGCTGACCTAGGGCTGTTGGTATTTCATTGGGTCAAAGGGTCAATAATGTCACATGTACAAAATACAGTGAAAGTTTTTGCGCATAAAACCACACTAGATTCAGTATTGGACTGTCCCGTTGGACACACAATTGAAATTTGTATTGAAACTAAAATGGCTGACTCCCTAAACATACATTATGTAGTTCTCAAAGGAAGCATAAGTGAACAAGTGGTATTGAAACAGGGATAAGGATTGTATAAGGAAAGTTGATTTGTACTTTCTGTTTAATAAAATCAAGTCATGTATTGAAATACATTCTTGTTTATCCTGGACTTGGAGAGTCGTGACATATTGCATGTTGGTTGGAGACACAGAAAAACGATTGCTGTGATTTGTATACATATCATTATTGCTAGTACAAAGTCTGCAATTTAATTATAGTAAAAATAAAAATGTAGACAATCTTTGCCAATAATATGATAGAAAGTTCATGCAAATTAGCATTGCACAAAAAATGTAATCAAGTTTAATATTAACTGGAAAATACTGTATAATTTAGAGCCTGCATTGTGTAGAATGGTTAGCATTGCCCATCAGCATTATTACAATCCACTAACAACACTGTTTAATCCGATTTAGGGTTAACATGGTCAGAGCCTACACTGGAGGCACTGCGCACAGGGCAGTATGAAGCCCTTGGTTTCAGTGCCACAAGGTTACAGGGCTGACTTACACACTCAAACCAGAAAAACACAAATAATTTTTGGCATGTGGGAGGAAAACAGAAGTACTCTCCGCATAAATTATACCAGTGCTAGAATTCTAACTGAGGACTTTGTAGATGTAAACTGGTAGAAATAACCACTTTAATTTTACTATAAATATTTATTTCTATCCTGTTGGGGTTCTCCTAATTCCGTGCAGGGCATGTAATTAGCAGCTCTACATTAGTCTCAATGTGAGTATGCGTATGTAAGGTGGGCCCTGTACATGGTTCTTATCTGACTTGTACCCAGTGCTGCCAGGAAACCATGACTTGGAAATGGATTACGCGGGTTTGATAAATGTTATATTTATAGCAGAGTTCTAAAATATCAAAAATATTCCATCAAAACAGACTCGTTTTATGAATATTTTATTTCAGCACAAAAGTAACATAATAAAATTACCACAGAAGAACAGAGCTATTTTAATTTAGAACAATTGTAACAGGTAAACGGTTTAGCTTGGTAGGCTTCTTTCAATACTGTCAGATTTTTCAAATACTTTCATTAAATACAGAATACTAGTTAAATAAATACTTCCACTGTCATATGATGTAATGAATGCTTTTCCCATATAAAATGCCAGGGGAGATGGGGTATGAAGTTAAAAATAAAGCAAGAAGCAATAAAAAAAAGAAGTAAATAAAAGTAGTGCTACATTATGGTCAACGCATTATGTGGAACCACTTGCTGTTTCCTATGTTTGTAGTTTTGATTCAATTTACTTCTTTTAAACTTTGTAATAATGCTGTACAAAAACACCAGACTTAAAATGCTTGTAAAGTTAAACATTTACATTTTATCATTGGAAAGATTTTCCTGAAACAGCTACCATTAGTTTCTTCAGTAATTTACAAGCAAAAAGTGATTCAGTGCACTATATAAAGAATGGTATTGCATATTAACAGCCATTTGAAACATATACAGTAACTCTTCACAAATTACAGCAGATGAGAAAAAATGACCTACATTTTTACTTTATCAACTGATACTTAAGAGAGAAAAATGCTGAAAAATATGATGATTATATTATTATAGTAGCATAAATCCAAGCATCCTTTCTAATACGGGGAGTGGATTGTTCACAGAAAAGAATCTTCCCCCATTTATGGAAAAGTGCTCATATTAATTTTATATTAATGCCTGAAGTACTATGGAGAAGCCTAATATACATAAAAAAGAAAGAACTACTCACTTTTAATACAAGAGCAATTTTACTTCTGACTACATCTTTTCATGGCTTAAAAAAAAAAGCTAAAAACACACTTCTCCATTCCAGTGTACTTAATTGAAATTCATACTAAAGTGCCAGTGTAAACAGCCTTGCTTTTAATTTTATTCCAACAATATTTATTACAAAACTGGAAAATACAAGTGATTTAAGAAAAAAAAATTTTTAATCAATTATAGGGAAAGAAAATAATATTTGCAGAAAAGAAGAAAACACAAATTGTATGATTAGTCTTCTAATACTTACAGACATATTTTAAGCCATTTTAAGAACCACCTTTTTGATCGAGTTAAATAAACCAAAAGGCAGTCACAGAAGAGACTCCAGTCCATTACTGGGCACAGTCACACACTTGCATTCAAATCCACTTAATCAATCCTCATGAATTTAGAACTTTCAGTTTCCCTAAAATGCTGTGTTTGGGATTTAAAAGGAAACCAGAGTACTCAGAGAAAACTCACTTTAAAAAAATAACTTATTTCAACTGTCTTCAATTAGAATGAATACTTATTCACACCAACAAAATGTATAGTAGAGGCTTTCTTTAAAAATGAATTTTAATGCTAAGAAAAATGTTAAACTGTACCGACAGATAGAATTATTTTGCTTCCATTCAGCTCCACATTCTTCCTTGTGTCAACCTGAGATTTTCTTTGGGTGTAGTGAATTTCATCTGTTTGTAAGGCATGGATGTAAGGTTGACTGGTGAATGTGAAGTGTGCCTGTATGAATTGGAAAATTAATTGCCCATTAATTGGAAAAATAGGTTTTTAAATCAAATAGATAAATGTTCCTTAGCTGTAAATTGATTGAAACAACCCAGTAACCTTGCAGTTGAATGTAGAAAAGCATTTTAAAAACATCTTTAATAAAAACACTAATTAAAATACCCTGCAATGGACTGGCGCCCTGTCCAGGGTCGTTTCTGCCTTGCACCCTATTCTAGCTGGGATGGGCTCCAGCAGACCCCCGGCACCCTGTTCAGGACTACTTACCTGCACATATCTGTACAAAAGAACTGAACGCTAGCAAAATTAGAAATGGCATGATCTATAAATTGGGATTCATAATTAAAGCAGGGAATGTGATCAACAGTAATTTATTTAAACTGGTGTTTCTTTAACTTAGCCAAGGCAGCCTTAGTGGTAGACAAAAAGTATTATTTAATGGCAAATGGTACTCTTCTCTTTCAAAAATGTATGTACAGGTACTGTACCTTAAATACATTTGCACAACAAACAGAATGAATATATCTCAACATTTAAAAAATGAAGACAGCACTAACTGTAAAGGTCCAAGGTAAAAGTAATTGTGCAATTTCTGCATTAACAGGGTTAAAAAAATGTACTTGTATTTTATTAATACATTCACTTGACTGAATGTGTAGCATTCTTCATCAACTTTCACTATTCCAAAAAAAAAAAAAAAAATAAAAAATAAATAAATAAATAATACTAAGCCTCTTGATTAAAAATAAACAGCCAATAGCACATTGGAAGATTTACTATAAAAGCCTAAACCTTCTCTTTCGCAGAGACTGGGGATAAGGTATGTCTGCAGTTAAGCATAGTGTCAGTAGCATCAACTATAAAACTTACTTGCAACTCACATAGCATGTTTTATTCTTGCTTTTTATGAGCAGAATAACCATGTACAAATGTTGCATAATCATTTGTTGCTCTTTGGGGGTTCCTGTAATCTTTGCTACCGCTCTCTACTTTACTGGAACCTGAAATGTTTACTGATTGTCTGGAACTGCTTCCATTCTGTGAATGTTTTTTTTCAGGAAGAATAGTAAATACTAGATGATCTCCCGATGACCTGTAATAAAAAAGGTGAACATAATTAGTAAGCAGTTTCAAACACATAATCAAAATAGAAATCCACTATTAAAACTGCATACATTAGCCTACAATATGACATTTCAAAAATATTTTTGTGCAGATATGAACATTTTACAAATATTTCTAAATACCATAGCAAAAACTTTACTGTGCTGGGGTGGCTAATGTGCTGGAGGTATGCTGTGTCATGAAAACCATAGCGTTTCCTTTGGAAAATCAGTCAAAGGTATACAGTCAGGCAGATATCAATTGACAGATGCCTATGATCTTTCTGCTAATTGAACTTCTGGTTAGACTTAAACTGCATTTTGTTGCCTTGTACTTGTACATGTGTAATGACAATAAAGTTGAATCTAATCTAATCTAATCTAATCTAATGATCATACAGAAAAGAAAAAATGACTTCTGTTTAGATCAGGTAGATTTGTGTTTGCTAGTAGGTGACTGTATGGCCAAGTGAAATACATAACACAAACAGGGAGTAGCCTTTATTTTGAAATGTTCTCAAGGTTTCAGGGTGGCTGGTGTTTCTCTATACACAGAAAAAGAGTCCAACATCTCAAAACTAGTATGTTTAAAGAGCTAGACTTCCCAAGTAAGGGATCACGAACTGCCCAATAGAAGCTGAAGAGTTAGGGCCCCTTCTAATAAATTGTACTATACTTTTTAAATATTTTAACACTGTGAGGAATTAGGTCATTTTTTCTGACAGTTTTACTGTGTTAAATATTTCATAAGAATTGATTTAATGTAGTTTTGTAAATAGGGATACAATTATAAAAATATGTTGCAAGGTCAAGCAGCTCGTTAACATTTACCAATTCTGTGACAATTTGAAAGAGTTGAATCCAGGCCTACGAAGCAGTTGAGAGCAAATGAAGGATGATCCTGCAAATGAGTGGAAGCTTCAGACACCAAAACACAACATAATGAGTTATCTGTACCATCCTCTGAGCTGAAACAGTCACTGTAGTAAAGCACTTTAAAACCTCAAAAGATAGAAGTAATGACTGAAGCGGACTACTAAAGCTAGCACTGAGAAAAATGACTACTAAAAATTAAAACAGGTTATGTGGCTCATTCAGTTGTGTTAGCTGGAACTTCAACTTTGTCAATCATAACTTTACAAGGAAAAAAGAAAAAAAAAAAGCGTGTTCAAACCTTTTGTTCACACCTTACAACTCTGACAGCACAGAAAATACTTTTGCAGGAGACCTACCTAATCAGTAAAGATTACTATCAGGTTAAAAAAGATTAGGCTGGTCAGATATCGTTTTAAACTCCAAATATGGTAAAACCACCAGTGGAGTGGGATTTTTAATTCATACAGAAATTCCATTCATAGCCAATGACATAGTATCAGACACAGAGGAGTTGTATATTATTGTTATTAATGTCTAGGACTCTAAACTGACTCTGGTTAATATATATGCACCAAATACAAATGATAAAGAATTAATTCCGGAGGAACTTGCATTAATTCAATATATGAGCTCTCACAAACACAAAAGGGCTTGAGACTTTATTGGTGTAAATGAACTATCTGATCTAGCCAGGTCTTTACCAACTTCAAAACAGTATCTAAAAATATGACACTTATCTTATAGATAATCATGCATCATAACCTTTTTGATGCGGAATTCACAAAATTCATATCATCCAAAAACACTTTGGAATTTCTAAGGGAAGAAATCATCTTATATGTTTCACATAAAAATTAATCAAAGATTAAATGGGTGTCAAAACTAATCTCTAAGATTGCTTTGGCCAAACAAGTATATGTAAGATTGCAGAATGATGCACTTTACAAAGAAATGTTGACATTACAAACAAAATTTAACCTCTTGACTACTGTAGAAGCAGAGAAATCCTTTTCAAGCTATTCTCTTATTACTAAAAACACAGAAAAAAGGCTAATAATATTATACATTGCAAATATTGTATGTACATACAACGAACTCTCAGAGACCAAAAAAATATTTCGCTGTAATGGAAATTTTGTTGTAATGAGATTCTGTATTTGTTACTATAGTGCTTTCTTTAACTTGTGTCCAGGCGTTTGCAATCATTTCAATAGCTTCTTTCACGTTAATTTTAATCTCCTCCTGCCTATAAGTTAAACTGATGAGAATTTTTCTCAGCATGTCCTTGCCATAATACACTTTCAGTGTGCGAATGATGCCCATATCCAATGGCTGAAGCACTGCAGTGCAATTGAGTGAAAGGAATTCAACGTGGACATTATTTAAATGTGGAAGCATGTTGTATGCAGCACAGTTATCAATCAGAAGCCGAATCATCCTTTTCTTCTTCTTCATATTGTGAGGTTTCTGAACACTTTTGAGATTCCCCCCACTCCCCACCCAACGGGAAAGACACACTGAAGTGCATTCCTGAAGCGCGATTGCACTGTCTGTGTAAGATTGTTTGTCCCATGCTGGGGCAGGGTAATAGCAGGCTCACAGAGGTGCAGTGAAGCGCCACAGAAGCAAATCATAAAAGATCGGGGTCGCGCTATAAGTCCCTGTCTTGCACCCCAAAACATGAGGCTTAGTCTCAGTAATTTAGCAAAGCCAGCTTTATTCAGCTTGAAACAGGAACAGCACAGTTATTTATTGTAGCGCGATCTGCCACTCTGCTATACAGAGACACAGCAGTCAGGCAGGGTCATGGCTAGGTCAGTGACCAAGTGATCCTGTTATCTGCATTTACAATGTCCATGCTCCTAACCCTGCATCACCCATCAAGATCTTTTCTGTTTACTTTGGCAGAGAGATGCAGCATTGCTGTGAGCCTGCTACTGTCCCGTAAGACGCGGAGATCGCACTTCGGGATGCTCTTCAGCATGTAGTCCAGCTGGGGGAGGTCCTAAGAGATTTTACAAACCTCACATTTTCTTGAATGACTGCCGTGTTAATAGCAATGTTTCTTGAACGAGCATCACTTAACATAAAAACAGATTTTTTCAATGTCTCAGAATGCAGCAGTTCACATACATTTGCAACCCAAGATTTTTCTTTTTTTTGTTCGGTCTTTCAAGAAAGTTGACAGCGTTGATGTTAAAATTCCAAATTCACTGGCAACGTCTTTTTTCTTTTTGCAGCAATCGAGAGCTGCAAAAATGTAAAGTTTTTTTTTCGAATATGAACGGTTATCATTTTTTGTGTCTGCCATTTCTGTAGGAGGGTTACAATGAGTTAAATTCAAATGGATGTTTTTCAAATGTTGATGAGCAATAAGCAAATGGTATCGATGAAAACCGCAGGAAACAAAAAAGGCCAAAAAAAAAAAAAAACCCACTACGAGGAAAGTTAGAAGAAAGAAAAAAAAATTACAATGTTTCTGTTTGGGGATTGTTGTGCACAACTGAGATGCGGCCATAGAACTAACTGCTCTGTGGATGATTCATTCAGGTATTTCAAGGTCTTTTGGGCACTTTGTTGTAATGAAAGTATCTGCTGAATGTACTTGGTAGTAACGAGATTTCTATAGACTCGCATCACATGGGGAAACTGTCGGGACCATAAAAATAGTTCGTTGTAATGAAATTTCCGTTGTAAAGATATTCGTTGTAAAAGAATTTTACCTGTACAGTGGAACCTCAGTTCACAAATGTCTCGGTACACGTACAAATTGGTTTACGACCAAAAGGTTTGCCAAACTTTTGCCTCGGTTCACAACCACACACTTGGTATACAAACAAGCCAGTTTCCCTTTCTGTTTGTACATGTTTAGTCTCCTTGTGCATTTCCTGTGCAGCGAGCAAGAGAGAGAGAGAGAGCACCACACACACACACACACACACACACACACACACACACACACACACAGGCGTGCGAGAGAGACACACACACACACATACACACACAGGCACTCAAGAGAGAGGCAGAGATGCACACACACACACAAGCGCGCGACAGAGGTGCACACACACACACACACACACACACAAATACACACACACACACAGGTGCACGAGAATGGATATATGAACGGAAGACCCAGAACCACACGGACTTAGACACGTAATTTATTGCTATATATTGCCTTTGATTCTTGTAAGTCTAAGCATTATCCTCTGATGAAGACCCCTGGTAGGGTTTGAAAGCTCAGGAATAAAAACTACTTTATGATACGTTATTCATTTTCTCCAGCTGCAAATAAATATGTATATATATTCAGCAGATCCACTTTTAAAACTGTAGAAAGTTTTAATAAAATGTCAGTCAGTGGGAAAAGGTATGCAAATATAATGGACATATATACAAGCAAGACTGTCCAAAAAAATACTAAAGTACAAAGTTTTGTGCAGCTTTTAGGAGTATTAAGAAGAAGTTCACTTACATTTTTTAAGCATAGCCTTACTATTTTTAAGCATTTAAAATATATATAGGAAACTGGGAAGCAAAGAAAAGAATACAAAAATCAGAGAAAACTAGTTGCTGCTAGTACTGGCTTAAGTCATTATGCCAGAAGGAATAAAGGCCATCATGAGGGCAAGATGTGGCATGTTTACTTAAAAAGTGTTCTAGCATAATTATTCTGTTAGAACCATTGAAAGACAAAGGTCATAGGAGACATTCTCATGTCTACAAACTGGAATATAGTCATACAAAATGTAGCCAACAAGGAAGAAAAGGGCAATTGATGAATGTAATTGTAATTGACCCTTGAGGCCTTTGGTTTTCAAAAAACCAACCAACAAACCAACCTGTTTGATAAAGTTTCATTTTAAAAGATATAAATAACAGAGAAATTAAAAAAAATAATAAAATGCAGTAAAAATCAAAGAGCAAAATGAATTTCTTTTTGTGATGGTTTAGTCTGAAGTAAATGAACAGAGCTGAAATGTATACCAACAAATTAACTAATAATTTTAATTATTATTCAAGAGTGTGATTACATCAAATTAATTTAGAAAACTGATATAAAAAGTACTCACCAGGCTTTAGTATATCTTTGACTATTTTCAACATTCTTGTTGACCTATAAAATCATATTTTTAATGTCATTTTTTCTACATGGCACAAATGTATAATCTATTAAAAAATTATCATTAAGTAAAAGTCTCTGGACTTATTTCTTAATTTCAAAAAACTTTATTTCTGTAATTCTGATTCCAGAAGATCTATCCATAAACACGTTTTCCGCATTACAGGGAGCACAAACATATAATGGCAATATAAACCATTAACAGCCTTGGCTGGAATGGCAATCCACCACAGGGCAAACACTCAAAATGGCCACCCTTACTCATACTGGCCTAGTTTTGAGCTGCTAGTTTGCCTAAATGACAAGCCAAAAAACACTATCTGTAAAAAATGCAAAGAAATACAAAGAACATTTGAACTTTATGCAAACGGAGACTAGACAAGAAATTAAACCTAGGTCTCTGGATCTCTAAAGTAGTAAAAGTAATCACTGTCTCTTAATTCTTCTACTTTTGATTTGTAAAAAGTAAAATAAGCCTCAGTCTACTTAATAATAAATCAGACTAGTGGATTTAAAAGTGTGGATGAGTAAGAAGGAACTCAATCATATATAGCTACACACACACTCATATCTACTGGGCAATAAGTGAAAAGTTTCATATAATAAAACAAAAAAAAAAACAAAATACACAGCTGGTGAAGGAAAGATTTGAAAAGGTAAAAAAGTACAGCCAACTGTAATAAACAATTTTATAGAATGTCAGAATGTGAGGAATGTTGAGGACATATATAGTCAATTTTTTACTAATACAAACAAAAGCAAAAACACATATTTTATATTTCAGCTAATAAACCTGTATCATTCTTTTCATAGTTTAGCATTTGTCTTTAGTACAGGAGTGCCTCACAGTACATAATTTACTATACAGAACCTTGTAAATTGAGATCTGGCTTTTTATTTATATAAAAATATAAATTATACATAACTATTTTTAATTTACCTGCCACAACACATTAGGAAATGGGTAAAAAGCAGTGTTTTTTTTCTAAGAAGGCTTTTAAAAGGAATACTTCATGAATTGTATGGCTGATTGTATCAAAGGCTAATGGAACTTCATCATAAGATGTGGAATTTTATTTTGAGAGAGAAAAAATATACATAAATTATACATTTTTGGTAATAATAAAATTTATTTATATATAACTACTTTACATATAAGCATTTCTAGGTAAAGTTGAAATAGCTCCTAATTGATCAGCTGCACAAAGAACATCAAAAGTGTAATTTAAGTTCACAAACAATTTTTCTGTTTCGGGCTTAAGCAAAGATAAAAGAGACTCTACTACTTTCAACACAGAACAGTAAACCTTCTAAAGTATATAAACTAATAAAGATTGCTTTACATTTAAAATATCTATATCCATGGGTAGCTGCTAACATAACTTACAATATATTTTTTGATGTTTGCATGCCTTGATGACTTCTGATAATATTCTAGGTGTCTCTCAGCCAAGTCAATTCGCCAAAGAAGATATTCTATGAAATGCTGAAGTCTTGCTTTACCACACATTTCATGCTGGACTGCAGCTTCTAAAAAGCTGTGGATACTGATCACCTCCCTTGTAATAATAAAAAAAAAAAGTTATATATACAATATGCATGCAACTGAACAAGAGAATAAGTACATCAAAGTTTGTAGTTTGAGAAACAAATGTCTTACATGTCCTCAGTTGGTTTCTTCTTTAAATACACACGAGATTACCAATGCCATCTGCAATTAATTTTACTTAATAGTGCAAGGAACTGGCATTCCTAAAGTCTTGGAAATACTTTTAAATCAATTTAATTGTATCTTAAATCAAGAAAGGCAAATGATCATTTTAAATAAAATATACCAACAAGAGGCATAGCGAGAAGCAATGATAAATATATTTCTTTTTGAATAACTTTACTATCCTTAAAGGATTATTGTGCATTTTTTGATTATAATGCAGGTACACTTGTATATGCACGGTATACGTATTTGAATATCATTAATCCATACATCTAGTTTATTCTAATATCATCCATCTATTAATTTTCTAAAAACTGCTTATCCTATCCCAGCAGAACTTCAGGGCATATGCTTACTCAGTTAAATGTGCCCTTTGTCATTATTAGATGCAATATACAGTATTATTAACATAAAAATGTATGTTTTTTGAATTTTACTACAGTACTGCACAAATTATGTACATACACATACGTATATATGTGCATACTGTACATACATATATACACATGTATACATATTATATATACACATATGTATACATATATATTATATACGCATATATGTATACATATTATATACACATATACATACATACATATATACACATATAAATACATACATATATATACACACACACACACACACACATTAGACCTGGGAAGGTTAACGTGCAAACTTTTGCTATTAATGCCACTCTTTTAATGCATTAAAAAAATACTGTCTTATACAGGGCTGGCAACGAGGCAAATGCCTCAAGCAGTGCTTTGGCAGTATTTTCATATAATTGTTCTTTTTAATAATATAAAACAATAATATAAAAAAGTTGCGTGTACCTAAAGAATAACATACACTTGCAGTACCATATTAATATACTACCTTTAAAAATTTTACGAAATAAAATTTTCAATTAAAGGTTTAACATTTTGTATTACGCGGTTCACAACAATACACCTCATGTCAAAACATATCACTGGTATTCATTTTCCTGATTTATGCATACTGATAGGTGCAGTGGTGTGGGAGGGTGGGGGTTATGGCAGTCCTGGTGCAATATAGAAAAGCTGCAAAGGTAAAAATTAAGCTTTTTTGTTTTTTTATTTCATGTTTCTGTAAGGTCATCGAATCAATGTCATATCATATAAGTGCCAAATAAGTTATCTCTGCATGGCACTAAAACCATGATTATCCTTACCCATTATTCCTGTTTGCAGTATCTTCACTAATTTATGCAAAGAACGCAACAGAACCATCCTAGTAATGCACGGTGTCAGTTTTGAAGTGAGACAGCAGCTATGGAGATCTTTTTTTTGCATGCAAGGAGTAAAAGTGTAGGAAGGGGTCTGGACCTTGGGGGCACTACACTGTTATTTCCATGGCGCACCAGTTGAAAAACATTATGCAGAGTATAATTATCAAGTCGTTGATGGTAATGAACAATTGAGCATAGTATTTGCAGATTTTTTACATAAATTTTAATGTACAGTATGTTCATTTATGAGATGTGTATTCTTGCAGTTAATTCAGTCTTGCAATTAATTCAGTCTTTAGCAGTGCATTTGAAGCCAACAGTAATTTAGATTTTTTTTTTACTTTAACACGTCTGTGCCTCATATGCTATGCCAATTTGATAATTAATACATTGGCCTTGTTTTCTTATTGAATTATTTTCTATTTGCCTTTTAGGAAGGAATTCAAATTCTGCCTGTACTTGCTCAAGATCTGCTTCTCACAACTGACGGGCGTGGCGGATGTTTGCCGAATGGCAGACCCACCACATGCGTTACCTGGTAGGTAACCACCCATACAATCAAATCAGGACTCAGACTACGAATATATATATATATATATATATATATATATATATATATATATATATATATATATATATATATATATATATATATATATATATATATATATACACACACACTATCAAAATACCCGCGCTTCGCAGTGGCAAAGTACTGCCTTAAGATTTTTATTAAGAAGAAAAGTAAACCTTTTTAAACTGAGGGAAAATATACCAATAATTATTTGTTAAGGATCTCTTTGTATGCCACGTTGTCACTTCAGCCCTCCGGTTGTAATAACAACAACAACATTTATTTATATAGCACATTTTCATACAAAAAGTAGCTCAAAGTGCTTTACATAATGAAGAATAGAAAAATAAAAGACACAGTAAGAAAATAAAAAAAGTCAACATTAATTAACATAGAATAAGAGTAAGGTCCATTTGCCAGGGTGGATAGAAAAAACAAAAAAAACTTCAGACGGCTGGAGAAAAAAATAAAATCTGTAGGGATTCCAGACCATTAGACTGCCCAGTCCCCTCTAATATGACCAAGCTGTGCGCTGAGCTTACTCTTGAGCATGCAACGTACAGTTGGCCATGTGGAAAGCAATCTTGCCTCAAATCTCACAGCTTTGATTGCTGCTGTCATAATCGGTTTGAGTTTCAATTACGTTAGTATTTGCAGGACTTGTTGTGTTGAAGTGACATTTGGCATTTGTTAAGCATTGTAAGCATACAACCGGTTTCATCGATAACATCGCATCCAGCTTTTGAGAGTTTAAACATTCATAAACAAAGTGTCCACTACTCAAATCGTCACCTGTGAATCTAAGATATTTAAGAGGCATTGGTGGTTGTCCAAAGGTTTAAAATATTTGGCCATTTCGGTACACTTGAAAGCAAAACCAAACAATTCAGAGGCAGCCATCAACTCACATGCAGAACCATAGGTGAAGGGCTTAAGCATTTCACTCTTATAGTGCTCCTGTGTAGTATAATTATCTCCTGTACCGTCATCCGTCTACACCTTGAACCTGTCCCAGTCATTCAATACATAAGATACAATGATCCTCCGGATATCAAGAGTGAGCCTGATATGGCCGTGCAATTTGTAACAAAGAGAATGGAAAAGGTAGGTGCCATCTCCGGGCATGGAAACCACTCGATAAGTGACAGTTCTTTTATCAATGGTGATCACCTCGATAGACATGTTAATGGGGGTACGGTTGGAATGATAAAGGAAATGGGTACCTAAACAATGTAAAGTAAGTCTAAAATACCTACACAACAACTATAATCGTAATAAATGAACAATAAAACAGCGGAGAAGCCGTGGATTAAATAAAAAGGCTGTAGTTATCAGCAGGGAGACATGAATCCCATGGCAAAGCAAGGAAGAGAATGTAGAGACTGGAGCGACGGACGGCCTTATATAGGCAGGCAGCCAACAAAGTGGGAGGCGTTGGGATGTGGGACCCAACAGCGCCTGACACGGTGACTGAGCTGCAGGCTATGGACGTATATATGTACGTAAGTAGGATTCAGACTTGAATTCCTTGGGAATCCGCGTACCAAATTTCTTGAAGATGGGCCCATAGGTAAAAAAGACCGTTGGAAAGTTCAATATGGCGGCCAACAGTGGCATCATGCCACTGAAATAAGTACGTACATCAGTTTCGGTTAGCACAGGGAAGCCGCATAAGAAATTTCATGAAGATGGGGCCATAAATAAGAAAGTTTAACATGGTGGACGTTATCGACAGTTATGCGAAGAATTTTGAAATGAAACCTGCTCAACTTTTGTAAGTAAGCTGTAAGGAATGAGCCTGCCAAATTTCAGCCGTCTACCTACACGGGAAGTTGGAGAATTAGTGATGAGTGAGTCAATGAGGGCAACAAAGACCGTTGGAAAGTTCAACATGGTGGTCGACAGTGGCGTCATACCACCGAATTAAGTACGTATATCGGTTTCGGTTAGCATAGGGAAGCCGCCTACCAAAAATCGTGAAGATGGGGCCATAAATAAGAAAGTTTAACATGGCGGAAGTTGTCGACCGTTATGACCGTTACATGTAGAATTTCGAAAAGATATCTATACTAATAAAAGGCAAAGCCCTCACTCACTGACTGACTGACTGACTGACTCATCACTAATTTTCCAACTTCCTGTGTAGGTGGAAGGCTGAAATTTGGCAGGCTCATTCCTTACAGCTAACTTACAAAAGTTAGGCAGGTTTCATTTCGAAATTCTACGCAATTCTATGCAAGAGAAGTGCCGGGTCTGAGCTAAAATTAAATAAAGCCGTGGACATCGCAAGATCGCACAATATTCGCGAGATGCAAGTTTAATGAGAAGACACAGGGTATAAAGCCTCGATGCTAAAGACCTGGCGAAGTCATGCCTTCTCTGCTGGCCTAAAAAAATATCTGAATTACAAACTGATGTTAATTATATTTGTCCATGAATACTTATTAAATAATTCCAAATAGTCTGTCCGCTTCCTTTCATAGCTTTTCCGATGGTTGTGCTGCTTCCAGACATGTATTTTCGTATTAAAGCATTTAACCAATCACTTTTCAGCCATCATTTGCTGCCAGGCAGAGAGGCCATCACAATCAATTGTACAGGCCCTCTAAAGAATAGAATAAATGTCGATTAAACTGTTGCTTCAACCAATCAGATTTTGAGTTGGTGTCAGTAGGGCCCTCTAGCAGGCGTACAGCAACATCACCGTATTCAGACCCATTGATTAGATAGAATCCGATATAAGGAACTCAACAAGGCCACTGAACGCACCGCAGGCGCTCCGACCGCAAGATCCTTGCGCACACTACAGCCAACTCCATGGCAGGATTCTGGACAATATTATTTGCTAGATGCAGACCAGATTTCAAGACCACGAAAAACTGATGTTTGTCACGCTCCTCAACCCCCAGAAGTTTCGGGAATACAAGAAAAATTTCCCACATGCAGCCTTCTCCAATTTAACACAAGAGCCACGGAGCATTTTTTGATCTGTCTCAGCTAAAAACAGAACTGACTGTAATGCATGCCATGGATGATTTTGCAGGAAAATCTCCCACTGATCTCCTTGACTTCCTTCATCAGAAAAATCTGAATGAGAGCATGGGGCAGCTGTTCACATTGGTATATTTGGTGGTCACCATTCCCGTGTACACTGCTTCTGTCGAGCGGACATTTTCAGCCCTAAAGCGAATTAAAACTTATGCCAGAAATATAACAGGGCAGGTTCGACTTTCAGCTTTAGCTTCGATGGCGATAGAAAGGGACTTTTTGATGGAACTGAAGCGCACGGATAATCTGTACGACAGAGTAATTGAACTGTTTTTGAGGAAAGAGAGGAGGATGGATTTTGTTTACAAATAATCCGAATTTTTGGCGAGTAAAATGTTGCGATTTTCCTAAATAATATTGCAAGTTTATGAGTTATTATTGATGTTTTTTATGTGTGTTGCGGCTGTAGCTGCAGTAGAAAGGAACTTGTTCACCCCTCGTTTGCCTATTCAATAAAGAAATTTATTGTGGCTACAGGAGTTATCTATCTGTGATGCAGTGGCTCTTTATACTGTATTTCTGCATATTAAGATGGTTTTTATTACCATAAATTAGTTTTGGAGGGGCGGGTTGATTCAGACAGGGCACTACTGAAGGCCTAGGTATGAGATGTACGGTCCACCACTGGACCAGATGATATGTAAATTTGATGAACATTACAACCCGAAAATAAAAAAAACTGTAGAGAGGTTCAGATTATACTTCTCCCAGTGCATCTCTCTAAATCCTCCGTGCGGGAACATTATCATAAGGCTTAACAATCTTATTGTTACACCTTCTACGTGCACCAAACCATCCTTATTACGAAGTCTTCCTTGCTTTACCGCTGGCTGCTTCTTTCCATTCATCTTCCTAGCTCTTTATTTAAACAGTTTTCCTTCTCACTTTTCTGCTCCTGCACTGTCTTCTCCCTTTTCGTTCAAAATACACGCCTCCTTGCCTTTTTACAGTCAGCTCCCCTTACGTCACACCATGGTACGTTTAGCACAAGTTATTACCGGAAATGCCTGTTAAACTTCTTACATTCATGAGTAGTGATTTGCGTAGTGAACACTTCGATCAATGAAACCGGTTATCTTTACAACGGTTGATAAAACACGGAACGTAACTTCATAACACACGTCCTCCAAATACGAACCAAATTGAAAGAAATAATGATAATCAAATCCTTGATGACAGCAACACTCATAACAGTGACAAAACAATTACACTGCAAATCAGGTTATGTTATTTTTAAAATGTTTCCTTTTCTTTTTCATAACTTCTTTAACACACTACTTCTCCGGTGCGAACATACACACATACTAATAAAAGGCAAAGCTCTCACTGACTCACTCAATCACTGATCCCTAATTCTCCAACTTCCCGTGTAGGTAGAAGGCTGAAATTTGGCAGGCTTATTCCTACATTGTAGCTAACCTACAAAAGTTAAGCAGGTTTCATTTCGAAATTCTACATGTAACGGTCATAACGGTCGATAACAGTCGACAACGTCTGCCATGTTGAACCTTCTTATTTATAGCCCCATCTTCACAAAATTTGGTAGGCGGCTTCCCTGCGCTAACTGAAACCGATGTACTTATTTCGATGGTATGACGCCACTGTTGGCCGCCATATTGAACTTTCCAACGTCACTAATTTTCCAACTTCCCGTGTAGGTAGAAGGCTGAAATTTGGCAGGCTCATTCCTCACAGCTTACTTACAAAAGTTAAGCAGGTTTCATTTAGAAATTCTACGCGTAATGGTCATAACGGTCAACAACGTCTGTCATTTTGAACTTTCTTATTCATGGCCCCATCTTCACGAAATTTGGTAGGCGGCTTCCCTGCGCTAACCGAAACCAATGTACATACTTATTTCGGTGGTATGACAAAACTGTCAGCCGCCATATTAAACTTTCCAACGGTCTTTGTTACTTATGGGCCCATCTTCAAGAAATTTGGTATGCGGGTTCCCAACGCTAACTGAATCCTACTTCCTTACATATATACGTCCATAGCCTGCAGCTCAGTCACCGTGTGAGGCGCCGTTGGGTCCCCCATCCCAACGCCTCCCACGTTGTTGGCTGCCTGCCTATATAAGGCCGTCCGTCGCTCCAGTCTATACATTCCCTTCCTTGCTTCGCCACGGGATTCACGTCTCCCTGCTGATAACTACTGCCTTTTTATTTAATCACGGCTTCTCCGCTGTTTTATTGTTCATTTATTACGATTATAGTTGTTGTGTAGGTATTTTAGACTTACTTTACATTGTTTAGGTACCCATTTCCTTTATCATTCCAACCGTACCCCATTAACATGTCTATCGAGGTGATCACCATTGATAAAAGAACTGTCACTTATCGAGTGGTTTCCATGCCCGGAGATGGCACCTACCTTTTCCATTCTCTTTGTTACATATTGCATGGCCATATCAGGCTCACTCTTGATATCCGGAGGAACATTGTGTCTTATGTATTGAATGACTGGGACAGGTTCAAGGTGTGGACTGATAACGGTACAGGAGATAATTATACCACACAGTAGCACTATAAGAGTGAAATGCTTAAGTCCTTCACCTATGGTTCTGCATGTGAGTTGATGGCTGCCGCTGAATTATTCGGTTGTCGCTTTCAAGTGTACCGAAATGGCCAAATATTTTACACCTTTCGACAACCGCCAATGCCTCTTAAACATCTTAGATTGACAGGTGATGATTTCAGTAGTATACACTTTAATGTTTATGAATGTTTAAACTCACAAAAGCTGGATGTGAAGTTACTGATGAAACCGGTTGTATACTTACAACGCTTGACAGATGCTGAAGTCCTGCAAATACTAACATAATTGAAACAAACCATGAAACTCAAACCGATTATGACAACAGCAATCCAAGCTGTGAGATTTGAGGCAAGATTACTTTTCACATGGTCAACTGTATGTTGCATGCTCAAGAGTAAGCTCAGCACACAGCTTGGTCATATTACAACCGGAGGGCCGCACTGACAACTTGGCATACAAAGAGATCCTTAACAAATAATTATTGGTATATTTTCCCTCAGTTTAAAAAGGTTTAATTTTCTTCTTAATAAAAATTTTAAGGCAGTACTTTGTCGTTGCGAAGCGCAGGTATTTTGCTAATATATATATATATATATATATATATATATATATACACACACATACATACATATATACCTACACACACACACACACACTCTGTCTCAGGATGGATAGATAGACAAGACAGTTTGTTCTGCTTTATTATAGTGAATGCATGAGAAGCTTTCCATTATAAACTAAATTGAGGACTCTGTACAGTTCAGCGCCAGTTATACCCATAAAAATTCCTATAGGAGAAATGGTGAAGTCCCCTTCTGGCCATCCTACTGTATCTCAGAGAGGTATAACTGGGGACTAACTCAGAAGGATGGCAGTTCATTAATCTCTGAATAAATAAGAACTTCCTGATTGACAGATTGAATCTTAATTTGATAAGACCAAACTAATAATAAATAAATTTAAAAGATCAATGCTGGCAGACATTGTCTTAGATTTGTTAATACATAATAATTACAGACTCTGATGACTACTTCATGTTAATCCCTGAAGGCTTTGTTACATAAATATAACATCTGACTAATTTCATTAAAAAACGAATGCAGAACAAATTCTAGGCAAATTCTTTGACATTTTTAACAATATTTGTCAAATAATGAAAATCCTATGCCTACAGCAATTTATCTAAAAGCTGTATTAAATAATAAAATTAATTTTAAAATAAATGTTTAATATTATAGCATGCAACCTTTTCTGTGATTAAACAGTGTACATGACATATCTGTTCACTGGCATAAACAAATATTGAAACATACATACCGTTCCTTTCTTTCCAAAGCTTTTTCAAACTCCAGAAGCTGGTGCCTCATATTAGCAATCACTTCAACTGCAACATCAACTTGCCTGCTCAGCGCCCTCTCCCGGGCATGAACTTCTTGCTTCTTTTGAGACAAATCTAAAAATTGTGCACGGGCATTAGCAAGCTCTCTGTTTGTCTGTGCCAATTCACCAATCACCTTTTCTAGTCTCTTCTCCTCGACAGCACAATCATCTCTTTTAAACAAGTCTTTCATTTGACTCTTCATGACCACAGCAGAAGCAGCAAGATTTCCTGATGATGCTGATCTGTACCAAGTTTTGCGACGATCTGGAAACTCTTCAGTGACATGGGTAACTTTCTTTTCTGAAACTACATTAAAAGTTTTTTTCTTCTTTTTTTCTGCATCATTTGGTTGACTTTTGAGACTTAATAGATGCTGCTTGTATCTCTCATTGTCATTAAAGCTGATTGTTTTCTCATGCATGCTATCTACAGGTTTGCCTCCTGAAGACAGGCTGTACATGGTGAGGCTGGTTGCTGTGTCAAAGGTGTGGCTATAGTCCAGATGTGCTCTTAAACATGCTAAGCTTCTGAATCGCCTATGTTCACCACATCTGGGACATCTAAATGGTAAAGGAGGAATAATGTTCTGTGCAAATGACTCCATGGAAACAATCCTTTTTCGGTCAAGTACTTTTTGCTGCATCTAATAAAAAATAAATAAATTAAAGCTTAGGAATGAAAATTCTAAAAATTGGTAAAAATGGATTCTAATTCTGGTGCTTAATTATTTTTACATCTGCTACACAGCTTTCAGAACAAAACTACACATATAAATTCCCACTACTTTAGCAAAGATTAATCAGTAACATTCAACTCTACAGATTATTAAACACATATTCCAGTTGATTTTGCCCAACTTTCAATACATTAAAATAAATTGAGCTGAAGAGACTTGTCATGACTTGGAAATGCTTTGCTGTCTCAGGACCTGGACAATTTGTCACAAAAATTCAGGTTTGTATCACATAAAAATGTCATCCCCTGCAAATGATGAATGCTATCTGGTCTACCTCCTCAAAAGATGTCTACAAAACAATAACTGATAATGAAATTCAATGTATGGTTAAGAGTGGTGGCTCTGAGGCTAAGAATCTGCACTGGCATCTGGAAGATTGTTGGATTGAATTCCCATTACTGCCAAAAGAGATCCAACTCTGTTGGGCCCTTGAGCAAAGCCCTTAACCTGCAATTGCTCCAGGGACACTATACAATGGCTGACCCTGTGCTCTGACCCCAAGGGGGTATGCAAAAATTAACCAATTCCTAAAAGAAGACATTGTATGAGGTGAAACAAACAACAAGAAAAAAAAAAAGTCAAATCTCAGTCCTAAACATTACAGAAAGATTATGTTTAAGATGAAAACAACATTTCATGCTAAAGTGCCCTCATGTGCTACAGATGATCGAGCCCATCAACATATTGCACAGAAACATAATACAAATGACTTTTAATATGACTGATATTCATAACATTTAGGTGTCATCTTTAAATATAATTTGAACCTTTAGTAGATACATTTCACCAACTTAGACTGCTCTCACCAACTCATAAATTTCAATAATATAGCTGCTTAATTTACATGATATACAAAAATGACATCATTTATTTATAATGGGCAAAAATAAATGTGCTTTACTGTCAGATTGTTTTGATTACAACACTACAAGTAATTCAAAGCTTGACAGTAAGGGTGACAAGAAGGTTCAACTATATAGACAGATAGATAGATACTTTGTTAATCCCAAGGGGAAATTCACACATAAATATAATATTATTATACCCATCCATCCATCCATTTTCCAACCCGCTGAATCCAAACACTGGGTCACGGGGATCTGCTGGAGTCAATCCCAGCCAACACAGGGCACAAGGCAGGAACCAATCCTGGGTAGGGTGCCAACCCACCGCAGGACACACACAAACACACCCACATACCAAGCACACACTAGGGCCAATTTAGAATCGCCAATCCACCTAACCTGCATGTCTTTGGACTGTGGGAGGAAACCCACGCAGACACAGGGAGAACATGCAAACTCCACGCAGGGAGGACCGCGTGTCACCCTATTTTTATATTATTATATAAATATATAAATATAATATACAAATATATGTAACCTTTAGCTACAGTTCTTAAAATCTCTAGGATAAACTAATGTTGGAAACTGACCCTTGGTTATAGGGCCCTGCAACTCTGGAATGATGCAAGCAACCATATTAGAAAAGAGCCATTGGTTCAAACATATAAATCAAATATGAGTTCTTTTTTCACTATAGAATACTCATTAGATCTGCTGTACATAAAGTGTCACATTTTAATGAATGGTGTAATCATTGTCATTTATTACTCTTCTGCCGTTTAAATTAAGCAATCTATTCTCACCCAGGAATGAGGCATTGGAATGAATGTGTCATCCCCAACAACAGATCCAGCAGCTGCATTATCTGGCCCAAACCATTGACACTTTGTCCACATTATGCTATTCAGCAGAACATGCTACTGACTAGCTGTCTATCTGGCCAAAGACAGACTTTGGACATATTATTTGTATGCATTGCTGGTTGTTTTATTATTATGTTTTACTCTTTATTATGTACTCTACTTAATTATTCTAAATTTGAAATTTTCTATGTTGCCCTGGGCTTGTAAATAGACACATGGTACAAAAATATGAATTTATCCAAAATTTGCAACCATTTGCAGAACATAGAGGGTGATTATTTTCAGAAAAGTAATGGTACTTGCTAGGAAATGTACTATACCAACTGACTAGCTGAAACAACTTAGACATTAATTAACCTCTTTAGACTTAAGTAATAATAAATAAAACTTAATTCACATTCCTTTTTTTCTTTTTGTGTTTAGAGCTAAAGTATTCATCCAGTCATGTTTTAATTGTGTATCTGTGTGTCTGTCTAATTAATATGTCACTGTCATTCCAACAGATGGCACATCACAAACATTTTTAATAATAAATTGCATTGTATTTGACATTCCAAAAGATGGGAGATAGTAATAATAATAATTCTTTATATTTTTATAGTGCTTTTCTCACTACTCAAAGAGCTGTCAACACAGGAAGTACCCTGGACGCAAAAGCATGATCTCCTTACTGCAAGACAGCACCACTACCACTTCACAAATATTAAAACTGCTTTTACCAATCCCATATCAAATAACATAAGGCAGAGAGCTATGCATTGCATTGTTTATTTCAAGAGATAGCACATCACACACATTTGTAGTAATGTATTTTATTATTATAAATGCTTGTGATGCACCATGTGTTGAAATGACAAATGCAATTCATTTTATTACTACATGCATTACTAAATACCTTCCAATAGATGGTGCACTCCGGACATTAACACCAATGTCTATGTTGATTACTTAGATGAATAGCACAGCCAGTGCTGAAAATAACAGGTTAAAAAATAAAAATTGTCAGTATCAATTTTTCATCATTCCATTTTCTAACTTTCATGTATTAAGTATTGACTAATTGATTTCTGAAGAAACATAACAAGAAAACAATATTTCTGCAACAGTTTTACAGATTCATTATGACATGCAACTTTGGTATGGCAAATTACCCTGATAAACGTGGAAAGTTAAGTTTATAATTGAAATTCATAATACCCTTTACTATATGAAAACACTGCAACATATTTTAATCAAACCCATCCCTTGCTGAAAAGGAGCTTCTTACTCAAATTTAGAATTTGATTCTGAATTTTTGTGTACACAAAAAGGGAATGCGAGACCCTGCTTTCAATCACGTCATGGCTTTTTTAAATCGTGTAAGGAAAACTCTTAACCTGCAAAGTTTTTACAGCATTTCCAGCCAACAGTCCAGTTTAAAACAAATGAAACCGGTCTTAGTATTGTATGCAGCGTAGCTTTCGGCCTTCTTTCCGTTATCTAATTAGAAGGTCTTGTGCTTTTCAGTTGGGGCTCAGCGAGCAACGAAAAGCGAACGATCTTTGGAAGAACCTGTGGCTACAGTATGGCTGTTCCTCAAAACGTAATATGCAAGTCATTAGACTGAGCGCTACACGTATGAAATGATACCACAGAAGAGAAAAGTGCAAACCGTTACGGAGATAATCAGATATTCGCTCTTATTTTTCAGTCTTTTGCTCCAATTTCCTACCTTCCCTATTGTAATCTAAAGTTGACATTCTGTACCAATATGCAACGTTTTGTGAAGGGACCCTGTTGATCTTCACCCTGGGCGAGGTGGGCGTGTCGGATGCAACACACGCTCCCACGGGAAGGCCTGCTTTGATTTTACCTGAATGCTCGCTCTGGATATGTGACGTTTACCCGAAGACAGCCGCTCCAGCAAGGAAGCTCCTAGAGTCGACTCGACAGCTGACCAGTCTGACGCTCAACCCACCCTGCAGCCGCCACGTAAAAACACAAGCTGGTTACGCGGACATTTCATATTTTTAATTAAAAATAAACTGTTTCACTTTTCAAATTGTAAAGACTTGCAATGTAACAGGAAATCATAAATGAGCATTATAAATAAATATTTTTAAACAAGAAAATGCCGTTATTTTAACGTCAGCTTATAGAAGAGGCATATAAATCACTTCTCTTTCTGCTTAAGCTCAACTGATGGACAGATGCAGCTCTTCTTTATTATTTAACTGCTCTGACGATATTCTATTACCTTTCAATTCCTCTGCCACGCACGCACTACTTTATTACATTTACCTCTAGCATGGTGCCAGTCCACCTCTTTTAAATTTTAAGCCTTCAGGATTCACAGACGCACATGGAATAAACCATCTCGGGATATAGATAGGGAGAGATAGCAACAGATTAAGCGTCATAGTTGTTTCAGTGCGATTATTTACGTGGTTTTTACCTTTATGATAAAGTATTTAAACAAGAAAGAAGAACATTTTTATATCGTGTAAAGGTATGTTATTCTTAAATGCAATGATGAATTCAAATTTCAAAAGTGGGGTGTTCGTATTGTTGCAGACCAGACAAACGGGGAACTCCTCCCCCGTCAGGATTTGGGGCGGGCCACTGTCGCTTCAACGATTACTAGCAGGCGACTCGGAGGTGTTGTGTATTGGTTGACAAAAATGGAACATTCGCGGGATATTCAAACTTTCAATCGGAATAATAAAGCCAGAGCGACCGTGTCTGGCTGTTCTTCGCTCGCTATGGAAATCAAAAGGAAAAAAATTCGGGAGAGCGCCTTGTTTGTGCAACAAGAGGTAATGTGAGAACTACGGGGTGAGATTTTTCAGCCTCAACAATGCATTAGAAATAGACCTGCCTACATCCCATTGTACTCAGTCTTAACAATTTGTTCTAAACTATTGTAAATGTGGACGCTCTAAAGTACTTGTACTTGTACTTGCACGTCCTAAAATAGGCAAATATAACCATTCGGTCTTGGTTTTTAAATGAGATGTAAAAAAAATCGGATCAAAAGTACCAGTGTTTATGGTCGTTTTAATTGTTTCATTGGATAGTTTTGCAATTATTTCTTCTGTTTCAGAGACTCACACTTTCGGTTTTGAATGCCTCCCAATGACAATTAACATAATGGTTACAAAGTTTGGTATCCCGCAAGTTAATTTACAACACCTCTTTTACTTTGCTACATGGTTGTATGTGACAAGAAACGCACATTAGTTCCCCCATTCGTTGCAAATTGTTGTTTTTTTGTGCTTTGTGAGACTTAATGAGACTAAATAAAGCCTTTGTGAAGGACGATCACATAGTCGTATTTACTGATAATCCAAAAATCACGTGTTTAGGTTATGTGCAGAAATTCGCACAATTTGTACCTGGTGCTATACTGTTTAAAGTTGATTCATTCTGCAGTCCCACGTTTTTTGTATAGCTGAATCTCGCTCATCCCATTGCACTTGGAAAAACATTGTTTTCAGAGTACTATATATACTGTATACGAGCCAGGTGAAATGATGGCCAAGTGCTCATATTAAAATCAGAGTGTGATTGTGTGCGAGAAAGGCAATGCAAGGAGGTGACACCAGTATTACCTGTTTCCTGCCTTGTGCCCAGTGAAAGTGGAACAGGCTTTGATGCACCAACCGTGATCCTGAATTGGATTAAGTCCAAACAGTCTGGAGTGAAGGGAACTGAGTAAAAAAAGTTTTAATTTTTTTTTTTTTTGGTGCCTACCTGTGCCAAAAAGTACCCTATATGAACTGTGTTAGTGACCTGTCAAAACTGTGCTTATTGATTGAAAATGACTTGCTCTTTCAAATGCCATTTTAATTTAAATATTAAGGTTGCGCTGAAATATGAGTTTGTTGTAACACTTTGAAACAACAGTGTTTCATCCCATGATTTCTTCATTTTTATATATGTTATTAGTACAGGAAATTTACCTTAATAAGCTTAACCCCTAACTTACCCTTCATTCTCAATGGAATTCAATTCAACATAATCACATTTTATGCGCCCTTTTAATTAGCACCTTAGGCTGGTTCCTGTTTTATATCCATTACTTTGTCCTGAAAGGCTCCTTGAACCAAGAAGAAAAATGTAGCTTTGTTGGGAGGACTGTCTAATGTTGAGTTATTTTGTAGACATTATGATTTTACATTTATCATGGAGTATTGTAATTATCATGTACCTAGTTGTTAAGGTCCCCATGACCCTGTAGTTAGTATATAGCGGGTTGGATAATGGATGGATGGATAGTTGTTAAGGTGGAGTAATTTCAGAAGTGAACAAAGTCATTAATTTACTAGTTAATAAAATAATAATTTTAAAAGAAAAAATGTTTTTTATATTTATTTTTACAAACTGTGGCTTCAGGATTTGACTCTTATTTTTTTCCAGATCTTAACAGGCAAACCTGAACCTATAAATCTGTGCTCAGGAATAATACAGTAGCTTTGGATACTCTGAAGTAGTTTTAATGTACTCTATATTACATTTGACAAGGGAGATTAAAAAAAAAAGCAACAAACAAATGCAGATATCCTTAAGAAACCCGACCTGTTCCTGTGAGTAGTAAGCAGTTATTTTTCCAGTTGGTTAACAAGTGTGTTGGTAGTCTCATGGTGTCAGCATTTAATAGAGTCATGGGTCTATAAGGTTACGATTTTAATGAGTTATTGTTTATTTATTTAAGAGAATAAAATATGGAAGTCTCGGTCAGTGTTTTTTGATAATATCCCATTGCTTGGGACTTTTAAAACTGACATTAGTGATGATAGTTTTCATACCATATAATTCATTCATTTATTATTTCTTATAAAATTATTATTAATGTTTTGTTTGAACTCAGATTTTCTACCCTAGATTTTATAGTTTTAATGCTGTCAGATAATTTTTTTTGCAGAGCACTTGAGAATTAGTCTTGGAGGGCAGGAATGCCAGGATTATTAAGGAAATAATTATGACTATAATGTTACATCGTTTCTAAAACTTTACTCATTTCTATTTTGATTGACTCATCTGTGGTATTAATTTCAGTAATGGATTTACTGGTCTTTTATGTATTTGCCATTTGGTATTTTCCTAAAATCGTATTCACTTTTTTTTTCATACTTGGGATGATTTAAGCAACGGTTCCTAAGTGTTTTAGATAGATAAGGGTTGCTCGGTATGGAGTGCAAATTATTTTTCATATAAATGACAACTGGTTAGTTGTGCCTGTCCCTCATCAGTCTTCCAGATGAAGTCTCAATTCTGGATGTTTCTGTTATTTGTCCACTTATGTTTACCTAATGATATTCCCACATAGATGCACATGAGATTTCTGGAGTACAGGTAATCAATAAAAGGAAGTTTTAATCAAACCATTTTGAGATTAGTTTGTGTATGTATTTCGAACCATGTTTCTATGCAGAACAACCAAAAGTTGTAGCCTGTAATTCCCCAAGTTAGAGAATATGAAGGTCATTTTATTTATATATCTTCTGGTTTTGACACAGGGCTTTGCTTTCTTTTCTTTATTCTTTTTGTTTTCTTTTGACTTTGATTTCTGTTTTTTTGATTAAGCTCGATTTACAGATCAGCTTAGACATCCAGTTTCAAACTTTGCAAGGCTTTTAACTATGTTTCATCTCCTGATTTGTTATGGTTAAATAAATCTGGCTTAACCATCTCATTCACCACCATTCTGGTGGCAGAACGTTAGGATTAAAATGAGGGCAAAGGCCTCAGATATAAAGGAGGGCATTTAAGTAGTTAAGGTACTGATTCGGTTGGGTTAGAACAATGTTTCCCAAACTCGGTCCTGGGGACCTTCTGTGGCTGCAGGTTTTTTTTCCAACCAGCTTCTGTTTTTAATTGAACTCCTGAGATAATTAAATGATGTTATTTCCCAATTTCTGTGTTTAAGGAACAATATAGAAATTAGAAAACTAAGTTTGGTAAAAAAAAAAAAATATTAAAATGTACCAAGCAGTTATATGGGAATAATGTGCTTTTTTTCTTTTTAACAGTATTTTCATCTTGATTTTCATTCTACTTTTCAAGGTGTTCTAATTGTTTAATTAATCCATTATTAGCTAATTACAGTACTGGGTCTGACTCCAAAGTTGTTGCAGCCTTTGATTATTCAGTGTTGTTTGCCTGGGTGTGTGCTCTGCTCGTTTTTAATTGTCATTATTAAGATACAACGAAGGGGGAAAAACTGCACAAAGAAAGGGCAAAATAGAATGAAATCAACAAAAGAGAGTTAAGCATTTAAATTAAACAGCAATAGCAGAAATATTTCTAAATGTGTTATAAATGTATAACTCACACTCCTCTGCTTTTCTGAATGTCGAATAAAAGAAAAATAATCCCTGCTAATTAAGTGAGATCAATGCTATCAGGTGTTGTCACTGTTTAGGAATCTGGCTGGAACAAAAACCTGCAGCCACAGGGGATCCCTGGGACCGAGTTTGGGAAACACTGGGTTAGAAGAAAAAGGAAGGAGCAAAGAAACAGACTCTTAGAGAAACAGTCAAGCTAAAGGGAAAGACTTGTAAGAGATCAGTAGTCAGCTTTAAGTCTGTCAGTAGTGTGTTGTAGTGAGAGCTTAAACATTAAATACAAGGGCTTAGAGAGGTTCTTTGAGTATTAAACAGGTGCTATAATTAAACTCATAAATACTTTAGATTTGATTATTAAAGGGCTTAACTATCACCCAAACCAATTTCAATAATGAGGCTATCACAATGCAAAACCTTTACGGTGCTGTACCTTTTCAAAGCTAGCTTCAGTGAGGTCAGCTTTCAGTAGACCAATATCTGCAGGAGATGTCAGCTGAACTAAAAAATTGGCAGATATTGCACAGGTATCCTTTAGGGGAGATAGTGTGCATAACCCCAGAATTTGAGTTTTCCAACCAACTCTTTTCAGGACCTTGGTGAGCTAGATAGTGTCTCAGATAACTCTGAGGTGAGTGGAGTCCTAATGAGTCACCTAAAAATCAGTCCAAGTTCTACATAAGGGCAGGCTGTCGTGCCCTTCCAAATGTAAAAATTTCAGTGCCAAGTTGAGCCACAGAACTAAAAAGTTGATCTTCTTGAGTACTACCTGTGCCACATACCAGTCTATGTAAGACTGAGGAGGTAGCTCTCATCATATCTGTTTATCCCAGACCTTTATGGGGATGATGGATTCCAAATTATGAACTGCTGCAGATAATGATTCTAGTGCCCAAACAAAAAGCAAAGATAATGAGCAACCCTGAATAGACCATCCCTTAACAAGAAAGGAGTAGATATTGACAAGTTCATCATAATTATGGCCAAACGGTTTGTATATAGTGTTTTAAACATTTGAATAAAATAATCTCTAAATCCCATATGATTTAGGATACTCAAATTCTAATCTTATTATTAATCTCTAATTTTCAGCATTTAATGAGGAGAGCCTCATTAGACATTACAACATTCAATATTTTAGCTAACATCTTAGCATAAAGGTTAACCAGAATTTATCAGGGAAAATGGCCTGTAACTTAGGCTGAATTTAGTGCCTTTGTCTTGTATTAAGAGTAACAATATTACAGCCATAATAATGCAAGGTCTCCATGATCCTTTTGAAACTGATTTATTAAGCATAAGAAATAGATTCTGCGAGAATTCCCAGAAAGACATCATTAGTTCAAGCGAAGCATTGTACAATCCTAGGGCTGATTTAGTGGCATTTTTAAGCTCCTGTTGATTTTTAAGGGCACCCTGCAAGGCAGAATCTAAGGGCAGATAATTAAACAAGACTGAACTTGGATAGAAAACTACAGATTTCACATAGAGTTGCATTTTCTTCAGTGTCCACAAAGTTTAGATTAAAAAGATGTTCACCACTCACTGCACTGTAGCAGACCTCTCGGTGTATCTCTCTGTGTTTTGTCACTGTTGTTTGTTCTTAAATCATGTGAATGAAGCAGTTTTGTTTTCTTTTACTAGTTTGTAAGTTTGTTATTTCTATAAAATGCTTTATAAAATCTGCCTTTACATTAACCAAAGGTGGTGCAAGAATATCACTGTAAAAGAGCACATCTGCACACCAAATATTGAACTACTCACTGTCAGATTTCACCCATACTATCTACCATTAGAATTTAATCAATACTTGTGACAGTAGATTACATACCACTGCATACTGATGTGGGAGTTGCAGCTGAAATAATTCTCAAAACTATACAGAAACTAGAAACCAAATCACCCGGTTCTTTCAGACTTGTGATGGGTGATTTTAATTTATGTAATCTGGAATCAGTATTACCACATTATCATCAGTACGTGAATATTTATACTAGAGTAGACAAAACAGTACACAAGTGTTATGGAAATGTCCCTGGCACCTACATATCGCGTCCTGGAGCAGCCCTGGGTACATCTGACCATGACGTTATTCATCTACTACTGAAGTACAAACAGAAACTGAAACAAGAAAAACCATCCATACAAAAAAAATGCAAAACTTGTGCAATGACCCTGTAGAAGAACTGCAGGAATGCTTCTCCTGTATTGCCTGGGATTTGCTGACATCCTCACAGTCACCAAATGAGGGTACTTACACTCTAAGTGAATATATGAAATTCTGTGAATCAATAATAGTGAAAGTCTACCCAAACAGTAAACTATGGATCAATAAAGAGATTAAAGCATTACTAACGGAGAAACAACATTATCATCAAGAAAATAAGACAGAAGAAAAACTAATTTTGCAGCAAAGAATTAACAGGTTAAATAAACAAAATAAAAAGATATATGGGGGGAAAAAACCAAGAGGTGGTTTAATGATAATCCAAAACAGGTTTGTAAAGGACCAAAAACAACAGCAGGACTGGGTTCTAAAAAGAGTGTGAACTTTCTAGTAGAAAAAGACCGTAAACTTTTAGCAGATGAACTTTTTTTACCAGCTTTCAGTGGTCCAAAATGCAAAATTGAAGGAGATGCTTTATAAGGCCTACTCCTTTAGGAGCAAAGATGGGCAGAGGATCGCCAGTTTGCCACCAAGTGCGGGCAAAAATCTTTTAAATGAAACGAATGAAAAGAAAAACGTTTCTCAAAGACAGTACGTAGTTACATTAGCAAATGCCAGCTAAAACTGTACTGTGCCAAAAGGAAGCCCTACATAAATAGTGTCCAGAAGCGCCGTCGACTTCTCTGGGCTTGGAGGCATCTGGGATGGTCCATTGTGCAGTGGAAATGTGTATTGTGGTCAGACGAATCGGTTTTTCACATCTTTTTTGGAAGAAATGGACAGCGTGTGCTGCGGACCAAAGAGGAAAAGGACCATCCAGACTGTTACCAGATACAAGTCCAAAAGCCAGGGCCTGTCATGGGTATGGGGTTGTGTCAGTGCCTTTGGCAAAGGTAACTTGCACTTCTGCAATGGCACCATCAATGCTGAGAAGTATATCTCGGTTTTGGAGGAACAAATGCTGCCTTCAAGATGACGTCTTTTCCAGGGACGCCCATGCTTATTTCAGCAAGACAATGCCAAACTACATACTGCGTGCATAACAAAGGCATGGCTGCATAAGAAGAGGGTGCGGATGCTTGACTGGCCTGCCTGCAGCCCAGATTTTTCTCCTATAGAGAATGTTTTGGCGCATTTTGAAATGAAAAATGCGTCAACGAAGACCCCGTACTGTTGCGCACCTAAAACGTTTGCAGGAAGAATGGGACAACCCATACTAACACCTGCAACACTTAGTCACTTGATTTCTTCAATGCCTAAACGTCTTTTAACTGTTGTTAAAAGACAGGGGAACTGTACAAAGTGGTAAATGCTGTACTGACCCAACTTTTTTTGAAATGTATTGCAAGCCTGAATGGCAAGAATGGATATTTATTTACAAATCGAATGATTTTGACAAAAAAAAAAACATGAATTATTTTGTGTTCATACTGTCTGCAATGAAATAAAGTTTGAGGAGAATTTATAACTTGCTTTTTTCTTTTTTTTATTCACATTTTCCACACTGTCCCAACTTTTTCTGATTTGGGGTTGTATATCAGAGCACTATTTCTGGATTTTTCTTCAGTTTTTGAAAACCATCCAGTCTCCTATACTGACTGTGAAACTGAATAGTATGAATTTCAAACCATTTATCCCATTATGGATTCATGACTTTCTTTAAAATCGTTCAGACAGCCAAAGTACAGGACACTTTTTCAAAAGTTCAATTCATTCATTCAAACACAGGAAGCCTGCAGAGGTGTGTCTTATCACCATTACTGTTTACTCTGTACACAAGTGACCTGAGACAGAACAGTGACCACTGCTCTATTATCCAGTATGCTGATGACACCATGCTTATAGGTCGCATATCTGTGGAGGATGAAAGCCACTATCTAAATTTAGTGGGCTGTATGGTAAACTGGTGCAATAAGAACTATCTTTCACGGAATGCTTTAAAGACTAAATAAATGATATTTGAGTTTGGGAGACAGAAATCTGCATGTGTGTCTATTGTAGTTCTGGAGGAGGAGGTAGAAATAGTGACTGAATATAATTACTTAACAATCTTAACTGAAATAAAGGTAGGCAAGGATCTCATGTCCTTTAATCACAGTATGATCCAGTCTGTTATCACTTTCAACTTCATTGCCTGGTTTTGGTAAGTGCAGGTCAGAGGACAATGCAAAAGAAACTGGAAATCTTCTCAACTGATGATAGACATCCATTACATGTCGAATTTAACTTCAGTAAATCAGGAAGGATAGTCGTTTTGAAAACGGACACAAATCACTCCAGATAATCCTTTCTTCCTATTGCCATGTGGATTTTTAATAAGGAATATCAGAGAACATGATAGTGGCTTGATATGTATCCTGTAACCATTCTGGGTAAATGTGGACTGTCAGAACTGTCTTACCTTAACCTATCTTGTCTGTATTTGTTTGCTATACAGTATTTCTTACTGTCCAATATTAGATGCAAATGAGAAGGCAAATTTCATGTTTTCTTGTATAAACATGACTAAATGAAAAAAACTTGCGAATGTGAGCTGACTTCTTTCAGATATTTAGTGTGTGTTGTCATTTTTACACTTACTTGGGACAAGGTGTGCACTTTAGTACCAAGAAAGGGTGTAATGAATCTGAAACTCATGATGAAGTATTAAAGAAATTAATTCAATATTAACTAATACAATTTGTTTTTTAAGGCATTATTTAAAGATACTTGAATTATATTGTACTAAGTAATTTTAGTGACACTTTTAGATCAGCTATCTTTTTCTATTTTTACTATTTTCAATCAATTTTTAGCAACACCAACATTTATTTAAATAGCACATTTTCATACAAAAAATGTAGCTCAAAGTGCTTTACATAATGAAGAATAGAAAAATAAGACACAATAAGAAAATAAGTCAACATTAATTAACATAGAATAAGAGTAAGGTCCGATGGCCAGGGAGGACAGAAAAAACAAAAAAAATCTGCAGGGATTCCAGACCATGACACCGCCCAGTCCCCTCTGGGCATTGTACCTAACATAAATGAAACAGTCCTCTTTGTATTTAGGGTTCTCATGGAAGGACTTGATGATGATGGTCATGTAGACTTCTGGCTTTTAGTTCATCAATGTTGGAACTTAATGATGCTTTGAGTAGGTGGTGGTGGCGCAGGCCGCCACCACAAAGAAACCGGAAAAAGAAACAGAAGAGAGAATAGAGGTTAGTACGGATTTTAGAGCCACCATGAATAGTTATTATAATGAATTGAACATACAGAGTTTCAGGATTAAAGTGAAGTTATGAGAAGGCCATGTTAAAGTAATGTGTTTTTAGCAGTGTTTTAAAGTGCTCCACTGTATTAGCCTGGCGAATTCCTATTGGTAGGCTATTCCAGATTTTAGGTGCATAGCAGCAGAAGGCTGCCTCACCACTTCTTTTAAGTTTTGCTTTTGGAATTCTAAGGAGACACTCATTTGAGGATTTAAGGTTACGATTTGGAATATAGGGTGTCGGACATTCCGAAATATAAAATGGAGCGAGATTATTTAAGGCTTTATAAACCATAAGCAGAATTTTAAATTCAATTCTGAAAGAAACAGGTAACCAGTGTAGTGACATCAAGACTGGAGAAATGTGTTCAGATTTTCTTTTCCTAGTTAAGATTCTAGCAGCTGCATTCTGTACTGGTTGAAAACGATTTATGTCTTTTTTGGGTAGTCCTGAGAGGAGTGTGTTACAGTAATCTAGTCGACTGAAAACAAAAGCGTGAATTAATTTCTCAGCATCTTTCAATGATATAAGAGGTCTAACTTTTGCTATGTTTCTTAAGTGAAAAAATGCTGTCCTAGTGGTCTGATGAATATGTGATTTAAAATTCAGGTTACAGTCAACAGTTACCCCTAAGTTTTTTACTTCTGTCTTGACTTTTAATCCTAATGCATCAAGTTTATCTCTGATATCCTCATTGAATCCATTATTGCCAATCACTTAAATTTCAGTTTTCTCTTTATTTTGCTTGAAAGCAAAGCAGTAGAATGCAGCCACTCCATAATAATGATTTAACATTCTGGACACATCACTTTACTTAAGATGAGTCTCCTGTAGGAGGTTAATGGCCACTGTCCAGTGGCTTAAAATGTCTAAAAAGCTAGAGTAGCAGCAGGGTGAATTAAGAGAACATACCGTATGTTCCTGGCAAGCAAGTAAAATTAGTGATATTTGTTTTTAGAAGCAAACCTGAGTAATAAATGAATATAAACCAAATGGAGATGTAAAGAATAATAAAAATGAACTACCATTGTACTCTAGGACAGTGGCTCCCAACATGGGGTCCACAAGGACATGTAAGGGTGTCCATGGCAAAATAAGGGGGAAAAAAACATGTGCTTTTATTATTAAAGTTGTAAATAATAAAGCATTTTTTGAGTTCATCTTGTATTTTAATAACATCATTGTCACTTCATTAGTGCACTTGACAGTTATGCTTATTACCGGTAATAAACAAGTTTTTCAAATGCTACTCAAAGGCCACTGTAGACTTACACATATTGCATTGTGGCGTTGAAGTAGTTTACAGCAAGCTAAGATAATAGTGCACTGAATGCCAAAACATATTGTATGTAATGATGAACCATTTTTAAAAATGGAAACATTCCGAAGAAAACCATCTTGTAGTTCTGCTTTAAATTCATCAAATGAGTCATATTCCAAGCAAAATTTAAATCCAGAAAGTATGAAGCGTCATACAAAGAGTTCAGATTTGTGCTGGCTAAGAAAAAAGAAGGACTTGATTACCCTAAATGCCTTGTTTGTTTTGAAAGGAAATTCTGTCAAACAAATGTCTAAATCATTTTAAATTAAAAAGACATCTAGAGCAAAAGCATCCAGCTGATTTTGGGAAACATGTTGGCTTTTTCCAAAGGAAATCAGCACTTCTTCTGAAACAAGTGAGCACTTTCCCACAGCAAACAATGGTATCAGAGAGGACACTGAAGGCATCCTTTTTTTTTTTTTGGCATCATATCACATTGTCCGTGCAAAGATAGCTCACACCGTTTTTAGAAGATCTGATATTAGTGGTGACCAAAGACATAGTTCAGGAATTGCTTGGTGAGGAAGCTGCTTGTTAAACTGACACTGTCTGTTTGTCAGATAACACTCTGTAGATGGATAGCTGACATGGCTGAAGATATAGGAGACCAATTACTGGAACAGTTATAAAATGGCCCTTGTATGTAACTAACGCAGCACAGCTTATTGTTTATGTCAGATTTTCCTAAGATGTTTGTTGAGGAGCTTCTATTCTACAAAGAAAGTGGGGGGAAGACAAAAGGTCAGTACATTTTTTTACATTTTGGATGCGTTCATAGAGGCAAATTTAATTGGCTGGTCTTGTTGCATGGATGGTTCCCCTACCATGATAGGTAAGCATAGTTGAGTAGCCGTGCTAATAAAGGCCAGAGCTAAAGATACCTTGAGTACAACAACAACAACATTTATTATATAGCACATTTTTATACAAATAATGTAGCTCAAAGTACACACTGCATACTTCACAGAGAAGCACTTCTCTTTAAAAGGTTGGAGGACGAGTTGCAACAGTTGTTTCAAGAGATTGTTAAAGTTGTAAATAATATTGCAGACTCTCATCTTGAGAGTCAGACAGTTAAAATGATGAATCCAATTTGATCTTCAGGGAGGCAGGGAATCTTATAAGTGTGTGCATTTTGGCAGGTTAGGCATTTTTATATTGGGCTTGAAAGAATACCTTTTCTGGTTCATCTCAGTGCTGAAGTCCAGATAGAATCTTATAATGGATACATTTTAGTATATGTACAAGTTCTGTTGCACTGCCTTTAGCACTGTAGGCTGATCCCATGAACTTTAAGAAGCAACCAAGTAATATGTAGGGTCTGGATAATCCAGACATGATGAAGCATAGCAGGTGAGATGATCATGCACAGCATACACTTTTGCATTGGAAATTTTGTAAATTTGCATCTGAGCCATTTAGGAAGTTGTTCAAGAGAACGTCTGAGTTGTCTCTGCCTGAACCCATGGTTAAACTGACTAATCTTGAATTGTCTCGTCTCAAGCGACCTCCATCTGAACTAACTTCTGTCTTAAAGCAATTAATTGACCTCAGGTTTGTGCTGCTTCAGGGTCATGAATATTGCATTGATTTACAAAGGGTTGAGACCTTACCTTGGATTTAGATTTCTTTCTGATTTAATTTGCTATCTCAGTATTTTTCAGTGGTCAGAGTTTGCATTGTAGTGCTCAGTATTGAGGTTTGTTGAAGTATTCTGTTATTTGAATTAAGGTCAGTGCTCTGAGTGTTTAGCCAGTGTCGTCTTCAGTGATTCAGAAGTGTTATAGTGACTTATGCGTAATAGGTTTGCCATCTATAAAGCATGCGTACTTTGCAGAAAGCAGGATAATTCAACTTGCTGAAAAGAAACAAGTGAGCAGCTAGGGTGGAGTCCCATTACCCTGAGAACAGGAAGAGTAACCACACTAAGCAGCCATCTACTCAGAGATGTCACATCTTCCAACTGGACTATATTAATAATTTACCTGAAAGCTGTCCATCTTGGCAAAATTGAAATTTACTTACTTGTGCACTTTAAAAAATTATGACATTAAATTATCTTTGGCAGTATTTCTTTAAGACTAGCATTACAGCATTATCAATAACTGATATTCTGTGTAACTCACAGCAATATATCATCTGACTTGATTCCCAATCGATGTTCTCTTGGTGTTCACATGGACATCTTATAGAAACACAGATTTCCTCTGGTAGTCCAAAAATGTGCTTTTAGTTCAGTAGGCTTCTACATTTCCTCATTGTGTCCATATGTGACTTTGTGTGATATGTCATCTACTGCTGTCCTGTTCAGGACTGTCTTGTATCTTTTACTCCTGGGATAAATTCTGGCTCCCAGTAATCCCATTTTGGAAATGCAGGTCAGAAGATAAGATATAGAGGAAGTTGAGTCTTTCTTTTCCATTTCTGACTATAACAAGTAGGATGTTGCATATGATTATTTTGTAAGTGTAGTTGGTAGGACAAAACTGACTAACAACAAAAAAGAAGAAAGTAGTTGAGCTTATTATTTAACTCGCCCACCTTCTTTCTTACATGAGATATTTGACCAGGAAAATTTTATGTGTCAAATTTTACCACATAATATTTAATATATGGATACATGGAAGGAGTCTGTCAAAGAGATTCTCAACAGGAGAGCTGTGACACACTATAGAAAGTCTGAACTGTCAAGACGGCCACAAAATGAATGAAAATAATTTTAAAATGGCTGCAAATTACCAAAATCCCTAACAATCAAGCTACTGCAGGACTGTCAAACAAATATTTTTAAGGAGGACCACTTAAAATATTGTAAATACAGTACACCCCCAAAATTCGGGGGAGGGGGGGTTTACATTCCTAGAGCACCCACGAATTGTGAAAAACCGTGAATTTTGGATGTGGTTAAAAAATGCCTATTTTTATAGTTTAAACCCTAAATATGCCCCCAAAACACTTTAATTTAAATTCAAACTCAGCTTAATACAGTACCAAAAAAAGAATCTAAAGGTAAACCTATATACTGTACTGCTATGTCTCCCACAGTTCTAGAATGTAAAATACTGATGTTACCGCTATATATACTGTAATTCATGCAAGCGTGCTTTCATTGCCAGAAGCCTTAGAAGGTGCAGGCATCTTGGGGCTTTAACCCTTAAGCTGCCACATACTTGGGGGTTAATGCATCCCTGGACGCCAAATACTTTTTTGCTGCACTTTAAGTACACGTCACAATTTACAAAGAAAACGTGAATTTGTAAATGGAATACATTTTTTTTCATGCAAAGAGCATCACAATTACTGCAACACTGATCATTTTACACACTGCTGATGAACTGTAAAAACTATTTAAAAAAACTACTGGAACAATATGACGCCATGGATGAAATTCAGTTAATCACCGAGCCAACTATGTTTGAACTGGCTGCACACAGAGTTAAGCGCTGATGCTTCTAGGCTAGTCTAGTGCAGCGGCTCAATCTCAGGGACAGTGAAGCTGCAGGGTATCATGCTTGGGTCACAGAATTGCACTGAAACACAGGAGATTGTAGAGACAGGAACTTTATTCAAAAACTTCAATCAAACATGTCTCTTTCTAAAGTAAAACGAGCTCAGTATGCAGTTAGTTCTCAATTAAAAATAGACAAACATCATAGGGGACCCCCAACGGGAGCGGAACCCCCAACAGAAGCAGAGGATGTCTGGGGGGAAGGAGAGAGAGAAACAAAGCAATCAGCCAAAAAGGACAGGTGCTGTTCAGGCTTTTAAGTACAGCATGTGTAGTGTCGTGCGAGAAGCATATCAGGTGATGGAGCAGCTGCAAATACAGTAAGCCCAGCAAGTAAGGGAGCAATGTGAAAGTAGTCTATCAGCGTTTTTTTAAGAGGGGTTTTTTGGGGAGCGTCCGTTTCTTCTAGGGGTGCATTCAGCCCCCCTGCTCGCATGGGGGCTGGCAGTGGTCATGAGCTGGCTGCTCAACGAATGTACTGCACTAACTGATCAGCTCCTGCATGCTAGTAAATGGCACTGGGAAATGACTATACCGAGTTGTGGCGGGTTAACAGGAACAAAATTGAAAACACAAGAACACTCAGCTGGAGATGAATCACAGTCAATCAGCAGCAAAGAGAAATGAATAATGCTGTAGCGGACTGGTGCCGCTAAGATTCACACTGTCGAGAAGACTGTGATTTATTTATTTTTATGGTGGAGATTCCAGGGACGCACCCAGCCTTGGCCCAACCCGCATGCACTCACAAACAGAGACAAAAACAAAGCAAACCGGTAATCAAACCGCAAATAAAGAATTTAATGCAAAAAATGAAATGAATGAAAACAACGATACCACCCCTGTTCCCCTTACGGCGATTACACATTAAATACAACAAAGCCCAAACAAAACGCACACAGTAAATCTTAAAAAACGTTCATGAAAACCAGCAATTGATGAAATGTAATGATGAAAATATATAGTTCAGAGATCCGCACATTGAATGGGAATGTAAAGATAGTCCTACCGCTAATTTCTGAAATGGTAAAGATGGGTGGACGGGTTCAGGAGCGCTCCTTTCTTTGCATGATGGCCATGAATCCACTTACAGTCCTCATGTACACAGGCAGACAGCAGACAATCCAGACGCCAACCACGAAACAATCCAGGACAAAACGAATAAGTACAGGTAACCCAACAGAAGGCAGGCAGACAGACAGGAATTTGAAACACAAATTACAAAAATTTTTTTTTTGCTTTTGGTCACCGGCCCCCTTTTTAAAAGCCATGCTGACATCCTTTGACCCCAACAGCCCCAGCACTCTAAGCAGAAGACCAATCGGAGCCACTGCGGGGACTACTAGGAGTTGCAGTTTCAAATTCTATTGGCTACTTTCACCATCCCAAGCTGCATTTTCCTCTACAGTTGCTTCCTGTTCTCTCTACAGTACAGTATTACACCCACTGATGTATTTTATTTTTATTTTTTTTATTTACATACTATATATATTTCTTAGTTTTACCTTAACAGCTGGAAATACACTAAATTGTAAGGGGAAAAAAACTTACAAAAATGTTTTTCTTTTTCTTTCTCTGTCTCAAAACAGACAGCAGAAGGATCAGACACTTAATTTTTAATACTTGACATGGCATACTGTGTGGTGATGGGTATCAAATTTGATTTTAAGCTTTGACATTGTATATTATATCTTTCTATCCATCTATCTTTATCAAAAATGCTGTTTTTTATGTTTTTTGTGGCTATCCATACAAACTGAAAACTCTTTGTTACTTGCTATTCTTCTGCAGTACCTATTTAACAGGTTTGAAATTACATACTAGTTTTTCCATTTCCCTCAGAATAGATAGGTGGGGCCTGAACAATGTTTCAAGCCTTGGGGCACTGCCTATTCTAAGTCCACCCCTGTAAAGACCTTTTAGTATTTTACCATGATCCCAAAGATGTGAAGTATCATGAAATAGGTCGACTTCATATGCTCTTCTGCTGCCATTCCACTCACTTTATTAAGCTGTACAGATATCAGGGCTATACACCATTGTGCAGCTTACCGGACTCCTGCCTCAGTGACACAAGATGCTTTTGTCATTTCTGTCAACTCAATTGTTATATGTGGATAAGAAATGAATTTTTATTTTCACTCCTGTTAAATATGGTCATAGCTGTTGGAAAAGCTTCAGTGCTGAATCCAGGGGAAAATGAACTAGCTTTTGTGAAGTGAATAATTATCTATTTTAAAAATTATAATTATTTCTGAAAATAAAAATAAAATGCTTAATTTAAACACTAATGCTTAATCCAAGTGAGTAGTGAGAAGTGTTTTTTTTTTCACAAATTGTACCAACTACAGAGGGATCACACTCCTCAGCCTCCCTGGAAAAGTCTATTTGGGGGTTCTGGAGAGGATGGTCCATCGCATAGTCGAACCTTGGATTCAGGAGAAACAGTGTGGTTTTCATCCTGGTCGCGGAACAGTGGACCAGCTCTACACCCTTAGCATGTTGATTTCTGACGACCTGCTCAAAGGACGCGTTAAACGAACGCTGGGAATGCGTTGATGTGTGCATGTAGGGTTATTCTGCAGCTATCTCCTTCTTTGGCTTACTTTCCAGTGTCGCACCAATCTTCCTCTTCTCCTGCCATATAGAGCCATGCACATTCCTACACTTTGTGCACTATCTGCCCACATGTTCATGCAACCAATTCAATCTCTCACCACTTATTTAGGGTAAGAGGTAACCCCATCTGCCCTCACTTTCACCAGCTTCATCAGTTATTTCAAGCCAGGATGCTTCCTGAAGACTTGGCGATGGCCACAAACTAGGTCAGTGGATTTAGCACCAGAGAAGCACCTCCAGAGTGCTTGCAAGTAAGCAGTATTTTGCCTCTCCTACCTTTTCATGCTCAGCACCAGAATGAATTTTGCCATGTTTTTGTACATGGTGAAAAATAAGTTGCAGATTAACTCAAAGCATATGTGCTAATGGCACCAATTTCGCTGGTGGCAAAACAACATTTCATTTTTGTGCTTTTTTTTTTTTTTTGCAAAGCGAAACTCCTTTTTTTTAGGCTCCAAATTTAAATTTGTGCAAACTGTTTTGCTTATCATTATACAAAATATTACCACTAAATGTTACTGTTCTTTCTGAAATAACGTTTGACAGAAGGCAACTCTATTTTACAAGGCT
This sequence comes from Polypterus senegalus, assembly GCF_016835505.1. NCBI lineage: Eukaryota > Metazoa > Chordata > Cladistia > Polypteriformes > Polypteridae > Polypterus > Polypterus senegalus. The sequence goes on from NC_053154.1 coordinate 245,324,685, forward strand.
ATGTAATTCATAACATTAATGACTATGTACAGGTAAAGTATGCGTAAAATCTGATATCAATATTCATTCAAACATTAACTTACTGTGTTATTCACACTAATTATTAGTTTGATAATTAATTTAGTATTTGAGTAGAAATTTGCAAACGCACACACTAATAGGAGAACACTAGGTCTTTGCACTATGGGCATCACACCTCAAATTGCAAAATATATATTTTAATATAATAATTCTAAGGATGAACAATAGTGCTGCCTCATAGCTGCATGGTGTGGTTCATACCTGAAGTTCCCACTGCCTTTGTGAATGTTAAAAATTCTCTCTATTTTCTCCCACATTCCCACGATGTAAATATATTGGGTTAAATGGTACGTGTGTGCCAATTATTGGACTGAAATTCCATTTACCGTTTGTCTCAGCTCTGTGCTGGATGAAAGCTTAGGAGGCAATGGTACCTTTCAACCCCATCTTAGGAGTAAAGGGAAACTGGGCAGATGAATGAATCCATTTGTATTTGAAGAAGAGCATTACATTTACTTAATAAGGAAGATAATTGTTGAAATTTATTTGTATGTGGATATTTTTCACAAATAATTGCAGAATAAAAGATCAATAAAAGATGCCGTAGATGTTCTTTACAATTATACAGTCCGTTTAGTATTTATTTGGGGCTTCACATGTTAAATAAGGCCTAATTCAATTCTCTCTTTTAAGGGTGTATACACAAGTTATTTGTAATGGTGTACATATTTTAACACAATTTTCTACATTTAGTCAAGTGTTTGTAGTCTTAGGTTTTGTCAACTATGTAGAGAGTAATACTTTCATAGTATTTTTATCATTAGTGTTAAATGTAAATAAAAATTTCAAGGCAGTTTTTTTTTTTTTTTTTGAGTCACGTTTTCCATTAAAATGTAGTTTTTGTCATTTCTGTGTGTCTGTTTTAATGTAGGAATGCCATATACAGGAGAAAATAGACTTTGAGATCCGAATGCGAGAGGGGGCACTAAAACTCCTTGCTGCCAGTAGTCAAAGAGAGCAGATTTTAAATGCTTCTAAAAATGTAATGACCAGCAACACACGCATTCTTGCCTATATGACTGATCTACAAAGAAAAAAAGAATCACAGATTACAAACAGCCTGATGAGAAGGTAAGTTTCAAATTAAGACTTCTTCCTCTCACCTTTAAAATCTATGGTTCAAATTTTGATATCAAAAGGTCTCTTTCCTCCCTTTTGGTACTAAAGATCACCTAAAATCTGCGTCAAGATTTAAAAGCGTGGAACATGCTTAGCAAAGTTCTTTGAGACAATTTTGATGAGAAATAGCAACCTTAAATTGGTGCAGCCTTTAACTGGGGAATTAGTATAGGTGTGGTGTGTAAGCTAAAAACTGGGCTTTTACTTAAGGAGTTAACTTCTTTTTTTATTGTTTAAATCATTAAATTTACTCATTGGCTTAGGGCACTTCTAGTGTACTAAACACAGTTGGTTTATTAATAAGAATTTATGTAAAATGCTTTCATAAGATGATGCTTCTATTTCAAAGTGAGCAGATCAGTGTACATAAATTACTGTGTTCAAAGCTCTACCTCTTTTGTTGATGCTGAAGTTTATTTTTATGTATAGCTGGGATGCAAAATGATACATACTTTTTTCCACTGATCCTTATACTCCTTGAACAAACACAGAAATCTACAGCATTTTTAGAATTAGATTTGAAATGGGTTTGTTTAAAAGTGGATGATGAGTGGAAAGCAATAACATCTCCAATGTTCTTGAGAAATAATCTGAGATTGAACTAACATACTTTTCAAGCATTTGCTAATTACATGTTTTGAGGTGTACTTAAAGCTCTCAAAATTGTATACCTGTATGCTGGTAGAGTAATCACCCTCTTTTGGGTCTTAATTTACATGTTCATATACAGTAGTAGTTTTTTGTGTGCAGTTGGTAGGCCAAATTAACCTATACCAATTTTCTTATGAGTGCAACTGACGTATAACTTATGTGCCTCACAAGATACAGAAGGAAATTTCATTGAAAAGGAGGAAAAAATAGCCAAAGAACTAGATAAATATGTTGGTCAAGTATTACAAATGGAATTCCAAGTGAGGAGGAAAAATTAAAAGAGAAGTGTTAGATGTCTCTGAATACTAGGTACGTTGGAGGATCAAAACAGCTACAATGGTTTTGTTATTCAAGTACTGCTCAGGTAAATGAAAGACATTATAGTGTCCAGCAAATACAATCAGTAATTTAGTATGTCACTGTGATTATTTCTTTGACTGTGTATTCATGTTTTTTGCTTTACAGTATTTACATATTTTGCATATTTATTTAGGTTGTGCTCAGGCTCATATACATTTTTTTTTTGCGTGTTCCCAGAATATGACAAACTATATGAGCTGTGAAACAAGGCTTTTTTGAAATGTAGATATATAGAGACAAATCTGAAAACAAGATACAGCTAAAGGTCAAACACAATTATTTTTTTATATAACTAAGAACTTGCTGGAAATTCTTATTACCCTGAGGAAGGAGAGCGTGCAAGTGATGATAAATTTCTGTATATGTGCACTAACTTTTGTAAATAACATATGTGCAGGTATATGAGAAGAGAGTTTTCTGTTTCATAATAACTAGCTCAAGAATTGTCTGTCACAATGGTTTAACATCTGAGCGTTGTTTGGTTAAAATTCAACAATCCACCCAGCCTTTGGACCGTTCCTCTGAAACGAGCCAGCTGGAAAAAGCTGGAGAGCCAAGACCTCCATCAAAGAGAAGAAACTGTTCCTGTGATACCATTACAGCAGTTTTTTTTTTGAGAAGCTAAATTAGGATTGTTGATGTTTTAATGTTTTGTCCTCTGTGGTCTGTTTTGAAGTATGTATGTAGGTGTGTTTCTTGGCTAACAGCAGACCCTAAGACAAAAAAATATATTTCATTAGTCATTTCTGATGAAAAAGTACTTGATGACAGGAAAGTTGCAATGTGACAACAATTCGCAGAAAGCAAAAAAAATAAACTAGAACTTGAAAATGTATCCAACTAGTTGTAGACTAAATTGCAGTATTTGTATCTTGGTGGCATTGTTCAAGTTATAAAAAACAAAATACTCCAAGACTACTTTCATGGAAATAATAATAATCTAAGCAGTATCTAGCAGTGGTTTATGAGAGAAAACTTCAATTAAAAAATCAGTACAGACATTTTGAGTAGTAAACAAAAGCAAAGAGTACTACATTATTTGCTTACTTTTTCAGAAAAACATGCAACTGTACAACATACAGTTCTGCAGTGAAGATTGTCTGTAATTAGAAGCCAGTGTTAGAGGTGACTTTGTAGACTGGATTTCTAGATGGTTAATAGGTAGAAGACAAAGTGTACAGATGACAACTGCTCCACATAGGGTGAGATCATGAATGTTGGTTGAGGATATCTAATGGATCTCTTACATTAATTTATATTAACAAAATTGATTATGGTATTGTGAGTAAGCCTGTGAAATTTATAGATGACATAAAATACAGGAGGCAATAAAAATATTTAGTCTTTAGAATTTGGAATCTGCAAGTACTAAATGCCCATAAACAATATTTATTATAAATACAAAATGCATACTATCTAGAAGAAGCAAACTCTGAAAATTTGTATGTTAATGTTGATATAATATTCTCATCTTCCAGGGAATATGCAGAAGTAATTAAAAAATGGGAATGTTGGATTATATAGTAAGAGCTGTTGAATATAAATCAGAAGTGGTATACTCAGACTCCGTATTGTAATAGTATGAATACATGAGAAATACAGTATTGTATTAATTTCTAGTCACTGTACCAGCAAAATGCATAAATCATGCAGTCAAGACAATGTGTGTATTCATATTTTCACCAAAAAAAAAGAAAAAACATTCTGGAATGAGTTTGAAAGGTTCAGCATCTGTTTCATTGATTTTATCTACAGATGGGTTTTGCATAGAGCGAATGCCTCACAGCTCCTTTATTTATCATTGATAGTGACATTGGGGGGAAGGCTCAAAATTATATACACTCCATATTTTCACTTTATTTTCACATCTCAGATATGATTTTTTTTTAAACTACTGAAAAGTAATATTGTGTTAAGCAGCTAGAGACAAATACACAATATTCTACCTTACAGAGCTTCCATTTGGCTTACATGAGATACTGTTTGCATGGAAAGAGAGAAGAGAACATGTATTGTACGTATATAGTAGATAGTGTCAAAAATCCGTGACTAAAATGAATAACTTCCAACTTAATTTTGTTTTTAAAAACTTACCTTAAAGGCAAGGAGAATGTGTGTTCTGAAATTAGAGCCTTTTTAATTTAAAAGTGATGCTACATATGTATTTGTTATATTTTTCTTCTAATGCCACTTAGCACCAATTATTGGGTTACTAGAAGCTGAGACAGAGTTGGCAAAAGTGTACTAAATTGCTAAATACAATCTAATATAATGTGTTAAAATTTCAATTTGTCAACTACTAATTCAAAAACAAAACTATTTTTTCTGCTTACCTTCTGATAAAAGTGTAACCTCATTTTTAAATTTGTAAGTCTTGTCTTTTATTTAATGTTGCTTAATATTTCTGACTTCTTTAATAAATAATATGAAAAAAGCCACAATAGCATTGCTTCAGCCTTTTTAGCCTAGACTTTAACGTGTTAGAATTTTAAAAAGCAACCAGATGATTCACGTTGACAGTGATAAAATACTTTGTATATTGTATGTTGTGTAGTTTGAGTTAACATGGTAAATACACTAAAGTTCAAAAGTTTGGATCACCTATACATTTTTATATTTTAGATAGAAATTCATTCCTTTTTTAATCTAGATATCCATACATTGATTTTAAAAATATAGCCAAGGAATTACTAGTGTGTATAATGGGCATTTCTGCTAGAAGTGGCTGTAGCCATATGTGAATCATACATTAAAAATCAAAGTACAGTATTAAAAATCAAAGTCCCATTTTCAGCAGCCATTTCTTCAGTGTCCTAATGGCAAACTCTTTTAGCTCATCCTTAATTAATCATGTTTACATGCTTATTGGTTATTAGAGAAACCTTTCTAATTGCATCAGCACTGAAGGGTATTCCTTGTGTGAGATTGCCAATTGAAACAGAAGATTTTATACAAAAGTGTTAATTACTGTCCTGAGACAAGAGGGCAAACTGGATCTATCCAGAAAAGGAAAACAAAGGGGAAGGCCCAGATGGGCAATAGACATTAGAATATGTAGTTTGAGAAACAAGCACATTACTGGTTGTTGTTCACGCCAAATCCCACTGTCAATAAAGAAAAGACAATGCTTGAATTTGCGCTTAAAGGCAGAGTTTCAAATAAAAACCCAAATGTGAAACTGGCAAATAAAACAAAAAGGTTAAAATGGGCTAAATAGCACAGACATTGGACAGAACATGACTGGAAAAGTATATTACGCTCGACATCCTAGAGTCGCCCTTTCTCTGTTGCAGATGACACTGGTATTTGGTATTTGTTTAATGAAAAAGACAACTTGAACGCTGTAAGGTGTTTGTTTCTCAAACTACAAACTTTGATGTTTGTATCCTCTTAAGAAGTTGTCCATCTGGGCCTTACCCTTTCTTTTTCTGTCCTATCGTCCTCTTCTCTCAAGACAGTAATAGACACCTTTGTATGAAACTTTCTGTTTCTTGGCAATCTGTCACATGAAATAACCTTCAGCCTGCCAACAATACGGTGATTTTGCTTGAGAAAGTGGGTTAATTTTGGCTGTTTTTGAACCCAGACCTGAACATTAGGAATGCCAGTGCCTTATAAGGGTTCAGAGGTGTTCATGCAGTTAGAAGGGGTTCTCTAATAACTAGTTAGCATTAACACATGGCTAATTAAGGATAAAGTAAGGGAGTTGACAATTAGGACACTGGAGGAATTGCTTCTGATAAAAGGACTTTGCAGCCATATGTGAATATAAATTAAAAATGTGTAATTTTAAGCAGTGATAGCCATTACACATGCTATGAATACCTTGGCTATATTTTTAAATCAGTTTAACGGTGTCCTTATAAAAAAGGTTATCAATTTCTATCACAATCATGAAAAGTTCTGAGTGACCTCAAACATTTGACCGGTACTATATATTGACTTAAATTACAAAAAGAGGAGTTAGAGTTGGTGGTACCATAAATTGAGGAGTTGGAGTGGTAGGTTTTGTGTACTGAATCCACAGTCCAAATTTTAGTGTACCTGTTCATTTTGAAGTTAAAATACTATATACAAATGAATTGGGTAAGCTTCTGTAATGATCAAAGTCCTTTGAAATCTCATATTAAGACATTTATACATATGAATCACTGTCTTCTAAGGAAGCAAAGGAAAGGAATGAGTTTATGAAATATATAGGAATAATGTCGTTACTGGATTTAAATTTTGTTTAAATTACTTTATATTTATCTTGAATATTGTCTTAACTGACTAGGTATAATCATTTGCTGTACAAAATCTCCCTAATATTTTGTTCAAGTTTAACCTGTTATTCTGACAGATTATATTTACGGTAATTACAAAGTACATATTCAGTTTTCTGTGTCAGATTGTTTACAAGTGTATGTTTTTAGCTCTTAAGTTCACTGAATGTTAAGCCGTTATTGTCTGATTACAGGTCATCAGATGTAGCTATCAAAGAGCGTACAGCATGCAAAGGAAAAGTTGCAATATCAGGTAGTAATTTCAAATTTACATATCAAGTCAATGCTTGTACTAAAGGTAATAGCTTAGAAGTATAATGCATTATATATATTTATATATACAGTATATACATGTCATCCTGACATAGTACAGTTGAGCCAATTTAGAATAATCTGGACATGTTCTTTGCAATGTGAAAGTTGTTCTTAAGCTGAGCTGATTTATAACCATTCAAAACCAGGGAACTAAAATTACATTTAAAATATGTACATCTAGCTGTTGTCATTTTTGTGTGTATGGCTACAAATGCTATAGTGTTTTTTGTTTTTTTTTTTTGGTTAGTTTTTTTTTTGTCTGGCTGATGAGACCAATGTTGCAACACTAATGCAGGCTCTACTTTAATCTGTTCACTAAATGTTTTTTGTAAAATAAAAGGGCAAGATAATGTTTTGAGCATAGTAACATTTAAGTACATTTAAAGTTAGAAAATTAAATATGTTACATTTGACAGTATATGTATGTAACATGGTATTCTAAATTAACAAACTTATGAAACTTGCCAATTCAAGGAGGCTGGTGCAGTTTGGCAGCACTGGGTGCAATTCAGAAACCAACCTCTACAGGGCATACGTTCATCATATACCCATTTAATGAACACAATCACATTCACACAGATAGGTTGATTCTAAACAGTCCCCCCAATCATAACAATTTCAGGAAAAGGAAGGAAAAGATAAGGAGCCAGGGAAAAACTCCTACAAACACTGAAAATATATGCAGACTCTATGCAGACAATGGCCTAAATGTATGGGAATTGTATTCAACGTCCTTGTCAGGGGTCTTCAATCCCAGTCCTGGAGAGCCGCAGTGGCTGCAGGTTTTTGTTCTGACCTGGTTGCTTAATTAGAAAGCAATTCTTGCCAATAAAGCACTAACAAGCTATGAAATTAAATTAACTCTGCTATGTCAGGTCATTCTCATATCCTAGATTTTCTTTCCCTTTCTATCATGCAAATGATTTGAAGGTTAAAATGGACGAGTAATTCTCAGTCCTTCACTTTTTTCCTCTTCATTTTTCTTCCAAGTATTTAATTAAACCCAATAGTGCAGATAAATACACACAGATGTAAATGTAAATAAGCTAAATGGAGAAATGCTGCTCTCTCTTGTCATTTGCATGTTATTGATAATAAGGAGCAATTAAAATAGCTGTTTAAGACTCAATTAAGCAATAAGGGCTCAAAATCACTAAAGTGAAGCAGAAGTGTTACATTAGCAATAAATGCTTTTTATTAAGCAACTGGGTTGGCGCAAAAACCTGCAGCCACTACGGCTCTCCAGGACCGTGATTGAGGAGCCCTGGTCTAGGAGGCAGAACTAACAACTGCAGATCTGTGCTGCAATCGATCCTATTGTATAGATCAGTGGTGGCGAACCTATGGCACGCGTGCCAAAGGGGGCACTCAGAGCCCTCTCAGTGGGCACGCGTGCCGTCGCCCAAGCACAGAGTTCGTTACTATAAAGCCAGAGGAATGCGGGGCCGGGCTGCTCCCCTCACCGCTCCCTCTCTTCACGCGCTCCGGAGGGCTTTTCTCACATCACCCGCCCCTCTGCCCAGCAGCCCAATGGGAGCGCATCCTTCCTCTCCTGTCTGGGGTAAGGCGGGCGACACACATGCTGCTTGAGGGTGCGGCACGGACTGCAGCCTTTTGAGTCTGTGATTCCCGTGGTGGGGTTGGAGGGGATGTGGTATAGCGGGTCCACAGCTCAAAATTGAAAAGGCCAGTTTTAACAGATAATTGCCACACTCGCGGCTTAAAGGGGGTTATGGTAGAGTGGCCGGAGCGGTTTCCGGGAGCTTTGTGACGCGGGCAGTCCTCGCTAAGCGCACAGGTGAGGAGTCGTCCGCATCTGTAATTATTGCCGGGAGTTGCTAATCGCCACACCTGATCCACGACCCCGTAATATATAATAGAAGTGGGGGGTGGGGGGTTGGCGGAGCTTAATAGGGAAGACCTGCGTGAAACACTTGAGAGGATCAAAGGGATGACAAAGGACAGCACAGTTAGTTATGAAAATGAAATCCTTAAAGTGTGGAATTCTCTGCCAAATAATCTTAAGTCAATGAAGGCACTTGAGATTGCTTTCCTTACTTTGTTTGGAACATCTTATGCTTGTGCGCAGCTGTTTTCAGCTTTGAATTAAATCAAATCTGACACCAGAAACAGACTAACAGATGACCTGAGTGCTGCATGTGTTGCTCTCAAACTTACAAAGTATGAGCCAAGGTTAGACAAATTATCAGCATGCATACAACAGCAAAAAGCACATTAATTGTTCAAAAGCACGCCAAATGCAAACTTTTACCTTTCAACAAAAAGTTGTTTGTATCATTGAAAGCTTCGCTATTATGTTTTTCTTTTAAGACAAAAGATGTTAATGTATGAGTTGCTTTTCTAAACTAAAAGCTCAGTATATAGACAGACAGAGCATCAGTATTGGCAGTTCAGTCCAATTTATCTTCCAGCTGCACTCCCAGGTATTTACAGGTCTGTACCCTCTGCACACACTCACCTCTGATGATCACGGGGTCCATGAGGGGCCTGGGCCTCCTAAAATCCACCACCAGCTCCTTGGTTATGCTGGTGTTTAGTTTTAGGTGGTATTCAGGTTAAATTGCCATGTTGGCACTTTGCGATAAATAAGTGGGTTTTGGATTGCAGTTTGGGCACTTGGTTTCTAAATGGTTCGCCATCACTGGTATAGATATATATAATATGTATAATTTTATACTGTTTTTGTACTCAAATAATTAAAAATCTTTATTCCAGATGTAATTTGTGCTATGAAGTCAACTTGATGATCTACATATGTATTAATTCATAGTGTTTTTTTTTCTCTCCTCCTTCTAGATATTCGAATACCTTTAATGTGGAAGGATTCAGATCACTTTAACAACAAAGCATGTAGGTTCCATTAAAAACAATAAGAAATAAAAATGTACAAGTCTGTAGAAGACCAGGTTTCAAAGCTTACTGCAAATTATTCTTAAAATAGCAACTGCATACTTGACCTGCTGTGCCTAAAATTAGCCTTTCACAATATGTTCATAGATCGATATCAAAATGAAAACACATACTGTATTTACTGAATTCATGGTAAAATTTAAGGTACATGAAAGCTCTTTCAACTTTAATTAGATATTATTTGTATTTGCTTCTTTCTGTCTGTACAGTTTAAGGAAACAAATATTTTGTCTTTGTTTTTCTTTTAAATCAAGCTTCACACTTTAATTAAGGCATACAGCTTATCTGCGTGTGTGTGGTTGTGTGTGGTATGTGTCTTTTCCCCATCTATTTAAAATAATTTTGAAATATATATCACACAACATCAAAACAAATATATTTTTGAAAAGGAGCCTACACATTTCCTGTCTTTTTTGCTGAGAGAAAAAGGTGGTAAAAATTGCTATTATTTACTTTCTAAAAGCATATTTTAATGATTCACTGATCATTTGTGCCTTTTGATAAGCTGGAAAATGGATTCTTGGTGCATGATTCACACAATGGAAAATAACAAGGCAAACAGAATGCCATTGATGCAACTCTGCTAGTAAAAATAGACATGCTAATGTTGTTTTACACTAGATTGTTAATTGTTAGAACTGTTTGTTAGTGTGGACTGTTTATTGCTAGGATTTATTAATCTAGTTATAGTATAGGCAGTATGGTGTAGGCTAATAATTAAGAATCAGAATTTAATGTAATCTGTGTTTCTTATTTGGAGCAATTGAAAAACACTAATTTAGACTTACTGTACTTGTAAATTCATGAATTTGTTTGTCTGTGTTTGATTTTCAATATGTATGACTCACAGACAGGTTGTCTTTCTCACAGGTTAGGTGTAATAGAGGGCAAAATGTAGAGTATGAATGTCATACATGATTTTGAAATTACACCCTTGTACAAATTAATTGAAACAATCTCTGAAAATGACAAAAATCAGTTTTGCTTATTTTTTTTTGTTATGAATGATATTCATATACTTACATCAGTACCTGATATTCCAGAGTGTGTGAAACACCCACAAAAGATATTTTGGAGTTGCTTCAGCGGTTATGGCATTGGTTGCTTGCACTCGGTCGAGAGTGTGATACACTTACAACAAATTCATTGAACTTCTCCACAGATAAGTTATTTCCTGTTGGATCCAATGTTTTTCAGCAAGAACTGGCCCCATTTCACACAAAAAATGTTTTCAATGAGAATCAAATCAACATACTGGAGTGGCCTGAAAACTCTCCTGATCCGAACCTAAGTGAAAATGTGTGGTCTCTTTGTAAGCAATGATTTTGTGGAATGGAGTGGACAACCATGGAGAAGATGATACAGGCCCTAATACTGTACAAGTTTCATACAGGGACCCCAAAATCCTCCAAACACTGTTCAAAATTGGTGGATTCTATGCCAAATCATATCCAGATGCTTCTCAAGAGTTGAGGGTGTCATATCATGTACTGATGTGGACATTTGAATATCCTATTTCAATTAATTTTCACAAGGGTGTATAAACATGTCTACCACAGATTATGGAAAATGTACAGTTATGGTAAGTGTCTTTTCACTCTTGTCTTTGAATCATCCTGTAACTGTAGTATTATTTAATTTATAATAAATACTGTGGGTAGTTTTGGGTGCTGAAGAATATTACAATGAACAAAATATTTCTTTTGCATTTTGTGTTAAGTTTAATTTCCCACAGAAGTCTTCAAATGGCCAATAGTATCTTCTATGTGTATGTTTTCTAAGTGTTTTGATGTTATAAAGATGCCATAAAGTAAATGCTGTCTATTTCAAGGAATGTGAAATGCATTATTTAATTTGTAGAGTATGGTTGACAGTGATGACATTAAATCAAAGTGCATTTTGTGTTAGTATCAAATTATTAATGGGTTTTGAACCACATGATTTTCCAGACATTTTGTGGATAATAGCATGCACATCAGAGACAAAGAATTTGGAAGAAATGACAGATCCTGTTTCCATAGTAACCTATGCTATTACATACTGAGAGAGCAATAAAATTCATACAAGATTCCCTTTGCTTGCACATTTACAACCTAGTAAGACAGATTGGAGTCTAGTAATGCCAAATTTCCCTCCATCTTGAATGTTTAAACCCAAGTATTCTTTATTCCAAATAAATAGGGGTACAAATCAATCATAAATCTTAAAGAAGATGAATACTGAAAGGCATGGAAATGTCATGAATGGTGCTCTGTAGTAGGAAAAAACATGTTCTATATATCATTTGTCTTGTAAAATTTGAATTTCAAAATGCATAAAATTGATCTGAACAGTCTCTGTTTTTTTTATGCAGGCTGTCCACGTGTTGCAACCTTTTGCATGATGAAAATTGGATCAGAAATTTTTGATACTGAAATGGTGGTTGTAGATAAAACTGTTACCGACATATGTTTTGACAATTTAATGTTGTTGTAAGTATTAATTAGTTTTTATCTTACAAATTTAACATTACTTGTAATAAAATTAAGCTTTTCTTGTCTTAACTTGATTTATTGCATTTTAGTCATTACTAAGGTAATAATCTGTAGTAGTGTTACTTTTTTTTATAGTTTACCTATAAAACAATTTTATGTTCATAATTTTACAACTGATCCAAACCTTTTTAGTGATACTTGTTGGCAAAACATTTCAAAGCAAAAGCATTGTCACAGAAGAATTAGTGGAATGATCCTCTTAATAATGCAAAAAAAGCTAAAGTATACAAGAGGATTCATTACATGAAGAAAAACACATGGGTGGTGAAATAATGGAGAACACTGTGATGGAAATAAGAGGCATCAGCAGCCCCAAAACCCCAACATGAACACACACAGAGTCCTGGGTTCAAATAAGGATGGTTTATTCCCTCAAATTCCTTCTCATAATACCTCAAAGTAGCACAAGTGATCTCTCTCTCTCTCTCTCTCTCTCTAATCCACAGTTCCTCTCTCCACAATACTCTTACCACTGCACTGTCCTCCTCCCCCAGTTGAGTGTTGCCTCCCTTTCTCCCAGCTCCGGCTCACTTGGACAAGGGAGTGAGGTCCCTTTTTGTTGAGGACCCGGGAGTGCTTCCAGTGCAAGGGCGATTGCCCAATGGATCTCCCTGCAGCGCCCCCTTGCGACACCCAGGGAACCCAGTAGGGCTGTGTTGCCTGACTATACTTCCCAGCATGCCCTACTGGTTCCATACTGGGTACCAATATCCAGGGCCACTAACATCTAGCGTCGTCTTCTGGTGGGCTGTCCATCCATCTTCTCCGGCCATCATTTCCGGGTATGGCTCCTTCCTCTCTCCGGGTTGGGATGCCCATCTGCCTGTTTGGAGGCTCCTGTCAGGGTAAGGAACCATGCCCTTCCAACCCCTGTGGCATTTACAACACAAACTGTTAAAACCCAAAAAAGAATTTTGCTTTCTCTCCTCTTCTTTCTGCCCCTGGACTTTTTTTAATACCAACGCTATCCTTGAAATTCTCAGCTTGACAAACTCTAGAATTTGAAATTTAACAGAAAAATTGAGAGTGTAAAAAAGATGTAGCAAGCATTCAAATACAGTATGTTTCTTACTGAATTTGTATTGTCTCAGATAATTACCTCAAAGTTAGTTACCACAACATGTGGGCCGAGTATCATGTTCTTAGCTGCCCTCAGCTGATTCTCCTGGGTTTTGTTTACCAATGGTGTTTCTGCATTAAGGGCCAGTGTGTGCACCAGATGTTATGCAAAGTTAGTATTTAGCTTACCTTGTTAATTGAACTTTTAATTAAGATATTAATAATAACCTTCTACTTTGTCTTTTTTAGCAATTTATTCGAAATTACTATTATATACTCAAAATAATTTCTTATCTAGAAAAATAGGAAATCAATATCAGGAATGGTTTAAGCATAAAACCTATGCCAATCAGAATGGGGCTGAGCAGCAACTTGACCTTCACTCACCACTGAGGAGTACCACTTGTTCGTATGAAATTTGAAAAATTACCAAGGAAGACTAATGTGTGCTCCTTCCACTTTGTGGAAAAGAAGAAACCAGTATTATACCCTTGTTTAAAAAAAAAAACCCAAAGTGCAGAGTCGTGGTATGGAAAGAAAATTTATATAGATAGTATTTTTTTTTTTCTCTCCTTCAAATTTTCTGCTGGTCTTCCACTGTCCAGCAAACAATGGACTGCATGGTAGGGATTGCTACTAGACAGGCCCAGTGTCTTGCATTTGAGCTGTGTAGTTCTTGTATTCTTTCCATTTTATAGTGGCTTTTCCTTTTTCATCTCAAAGCCATTCGATTGCAAACTTGATGTTGTTGTGGTTATATTGTTTCAGTTTAGACAGTACAAAGACAATACATTTTTCAGCAGCAGGGTGGTTGTATTGTTGTATTTTATCAAATGCTAACTATCAGATGGTACCACAATGATCTGCCTTGGCTTTAAACTCTCCTAACAGAATCTAACATGGCAAAGGCATTGATTTGCTTTCTAGTTTAGGAGAGGTACTACTTTTGCATCAGACCTTTATAAATATAAATAATATATAAATACAGGTATGTTTTTCCTGGCCTCCTCTTTCAGATAGGTTTAGGTGAATGCTTGAAAGATTCTCACACTTGCATACTTAAGTGCATGTTTAAATATACAGTACATATTGTGTAATGTGGAAAATATTTCCTTGATAACAATCTTAACTGATGGAAGGACTTTGTGGGCAGGAGCACTAGCTACTACAGCAGCCGTGTAGCTTCAAAATAATACTTGTTTAATTAAGAAAAATATATATTTTATTTTGAAGACAAGATTATTTTTGAAGCTATGCATACATTTACTGTGAAAAGTATGCATGATTTTTTTTAAATAAAGTGTTGAATTCTGTATTTTCCAGCAGTGAAGCAGGGCCTAATTTTGAGCTAACACTACAGCTATATAGCTGCTGTTTGGAAGAGGAGCCCATGGGTGTTAATACTCCAAAAAAACTGGCTAGGAAGCTTGGATCCTCAATCGGCAAGGCATCTGGAAGGAAAATGTGCTTACTTTTGGAGGGAAGGGAAAGTGAAGATTTCCTGCAGTCCAGTATTGAAAAGTATGTGCTTTTATACCTTACTTTGCCAAGTAGATTTGATTTCAGCTGTTATATTGAATGTATTTAGCCGTATCAGCTCTCGAGTTTTAAAATACTTTAAGCAGTATATCTAATTATTATCCGTAAAAAAATTGACCATTTATGATAGGTATTTTAAATTCATCCTGTGTAATGCATGCATTTTTGTTATAGTTACTCTTAAAAAGCCTTTGTGGTATTCTGCAGCCATCCATGGTGCTGAGGCCTTTATTTAATTGTTTTGCTAAATAGGGAGGCTTTGATATATATTAAAAGTAGCTGAAAATAATTACTCATCAACAGTCTTTACATTATTATTTACTGATTAGATGGCATTATTGTTTAATATTAAAACATTTTGTTTTCAAAGATGACAACAGAAGTAAGACAACTTTAGTGATAAAATCTGGTTCAATCATAAGTTGTGTAACCTTTTTTTCCTAGGATAAATACATCAACTAAACCAAACAGAGACTGATTAAAATGCCGAGTTTAGCCTGAATTTGACTTCGTATTTTGATGGATGAATACAAGATTGCAAAATAATTTCATCAATGTCATCTATGGAAAAATGTTGGAGGAAGACTGACTGGATCAGACCTGTACTTGAATAGTGTATCTGTTAACCACCTATGGCAATTAAACGTGCAGATGTAGGTCTATTACAACAAAACAAAATTAAAACAGCAAAATTAAACAAAACTGTTAAATAAAGAAAATCTATAAAGATATCTAAGAAAGGTAGATTATTTTGCAAATAATGTGAAAACTGCTTATTTTCATTTAGTAATGAAATATTTGCAAGTTAATCCATAGATGAAAATGTTTTTTGAAAAGATATCTTGAAATATGTTTAGAAGATCTTATATGTTAAGATAAAAGTGCAAGCACAAAATGTGCTACTCACAGTGCCTTAGGCAAAATGAAAGATCCATGCTAATGGCAATATGAACTGAGCATTGCTATTTAAAGAGCAGGCTAGACCTAGACCTTGATTAGGAATCTCATTCCAGCAAAATCGGATGTTCATGCAGTGCACTACGGCAGCTAGTTTGCTTATTTCACCAAGAGCAAATCAGATATCAAGCGGCCGCACTGTTAAAACATTTTTCGATAAGGTTGTTATGTCCTGTTGAAATTTCAGTTTTTTACAACTGACAACTGACATCCAGTGTACTTGTCGGGAAAAGTTCATTTGTATTTTTATTTATTTATTTCTAGAAATTTCACAAACTTTGGCTCTTTTCACCACAGCGATGTTCTCATCCTATACGGTCCTGACCTAGGTCTTATTAAACCTTTTAAAATATTCACGGTTCTCCTTCTTGAATTAGGTACAAAAGCATATGTAAAACGGGTTAGTCTCATGAACCATAGTTGGAGATGTACTGTATTCATGAGTTGTTTTGTTGATGAAATTATTTCAAGATAAAACCAGGAAATAATATAGGAAATTATTTATGGGAGGTGTAGTCCAGAAGACAGCAATTGCTGAATTAGTTGTACACCAAGGTCTACATTATCTTAGCATTACTTAATGTAGATAATTGCCAGGACTTCTGATGAAATAGTATTTGACTAAATACGTTGCAGTTTGGCTGCTTGGATCCTAATATGTATGGTGAAACCCAAATACCACATTCCAGTATGAGAACTTTATGTCGTACAACTATTAAGCAGGTTGATATTAGAATAAAAAATATTGGGTGGTTTGCTGCCTCAGGATTGAGATATCTTGCTTTGAAGGAATCTGGAATTCTGTTTTGTACCAGTTAATTGAACAGGATAATATCAGAACATCTTTCAGTCTGCTAAAACAGACGCCCAAATGGCTAATGCAGTAAGATGGGCAAGTATAAAACAAATATCAAAGAAGACATTCATTGTTTTAGATTGGTCAAATGAAATCTACAGTACAATACAAAACAAATCCAAAAGTTGTAACAGGTTTTCATATGATCAGTTACTGATCAGCTACTAGATCAAGCCTGTTTACTTTGAAGAATGGATCAGAATTCCTCCACAAAAATGACAGATTCTAACCAACAATTCCAGGAAGCATTTTCTTTATGCAAACAATTAAAAATATCAATGTCATTTGAATAGTTTTTTAATGTAATCATTTTATTTCTTACTCAGTCTCACTCTATTTTAATGTAGAAGTGCAAAATACAGCTTGCTTGCACATACAACTTTGTCTCTTGAACATGCTGAAGGAAGCTTTCAGTCACATCCTCTGAAAATTACAGGCAATGGTAAGTAATAATAAATCATACCTAAATATGAGTTACTGTATAACTAAAATGTTCAAATTTACAGATCTGGGGTTGCTTCTCTACCATGGGATCCATTAATTTAGACAAATACAGTATGTAGTTAGTTGTAAAAAAATGGAGCAAGGTTTATTAAATATTGGGTTTGCTTTTGGGAAAACGTTAAGTTAAGCAGACCTTTGAGAATTCAATGTTTTTCTTCTTTTTTTCTGTACGTTCGGGTTCTTGCTTCTCGGTCTAAATCAAAATAACAGAACCACTAATGCTTTAAGAAAGTGTAATACCACTTATTTGATTAAAAACAAAGGTCATTGAAATATGCCTCTTTTAAACTTGTGACCTTGGTATGGTAGATACAATTGGCGAATACAATTTTATCTTTGGTGCTATGTTGGGGGTTGATTGCTCAAAAAAAGGTGGTGATAATGGAATATATTTCTAGGGCTAATTGTGGGGTAGCATTTCCTACCAAGTGGTCAGTTGATTCACATAGTCTATATGGGCTCAGGTTGAAGGTACCATGAGGTCTAGCCATATGCAAAGAAAAAAATGGTTTTAAGTTTAGCATGAGTTGCAAGGACCTGGTATTGGCTTCCGGGACAACAACTTCAGTGAAGAGGAATTAACTAATTTTGTAGGTAAATACCACCTAAATATAGAGTAGTTTTACTTCTCACCACACACAGCACGGACACTGGAACCATACTTTTTTTGATCAAGGATACTCTTGTTTTTCTCTCTCCCTCTCTCTCTTTCTCATTTGATGTGGAATCCACTTACAGAAGAAGAGCCCAAGCATGGATAGCAAACGTTGTTTGGTTATGTTTTCTGTATAATATAGTCATTTATTTGTGTTGATCTCGAATGGAGCAAATTGTTGAATAATGAAATATAGCCCTGTTTCTTGGTAACAGCACTGTATTACTTGCAAGACTGGATTTTAGAGATGTTTGTGTGATGACTCGTCAAAATTGAGTTTTGCACCAAAATTGATAATGGTTATGAGTTGTGTAAGTTACAGTATGTGCAGAATTATTCTCTCCTATTCCACTTCTGCACATTACTATTACCATTTCAACAGCCCAATTTAAATAAAAAAGAATTCTGGATGAATATCTATACTAATAAAAGGCAAAGCCCTCACTGACTCACTCACTGACTCACTCACTCATCACTAATTCTCCAACTTCCCGTGTAGGTAGAAGGCTGAAATTTGGCAGGCTCATTCCTTACAGCTTACTTACAAAAGTTAGGCAGGTTTCATTTCAAAATTCTACGCGTAATAGTCATAACTGGAACCTAGTTTTTCGTCCATATACTATAATAGACTTCTGCTCGATGGCCGTGGGAGGCGGAGTTAGGCCTCCCATCATAATTTAGTGACTGCCCATATAAGGCTGTCCATCAGCGGCAATCCAATAGAAACACTGCCGATAAATATTCACGGGTGAAGGACTGTGCTTATGCAGACGAAGATGAGATGGTCAGGGTGGTGTTTGGCACAAACTCCGCGAAACTGCGAGAGAAACTTTTAAGTGCCGGGTCTTAGGTAACATTAAATACAGCCGTGGACATCGCACGAGATGGCACCAGCACAGCTGGGAACCTTCGATGCATGTACACTGAGCAGCTCACGTGAACTGACGCAGTGCACAGACAAAAAGCCACAGTTCCAAAGAGTGCTGAACAAAAACCAAATTACACAACTGCGGAAACAAATTTAAATTAAGTTTGTAGACACACTTCCGCTGCTGTTTGTCATGCCTACGACGAGTATGGTATTCACGAGATACAAGTTTAATGAGAAGACACGAGGTATAAATGAGACTTTGGATCACTTTGTTGAGGAGTTCAAAGTTTCTTGCTACAGCAATTTTAAGTGCTGGGTCTTGGCTAACATTAAATAAAGTGGTGGACATCGCAAGATCGCACGAGCACAGCTGAGAAGCTTCGATGCATGTACTCCGAGCGGCTTGCGTCAACTGACTTTGCAGGACTGGAAAAGATTAAATTAAGTTCATACACATGCTACCGCTAAATATTCACAGGCAATTTCCACAACTTACTACCGGGAATGCCCGTTGAACATCTTACATTCACGAGTTCCGATTTGGGTGGTGAACACTTCGATGAATGAAACCTGTTATCTTTACAACGGTTGACAAACACGGAATAAACTTGAACACAACACGTCCTCAAAATACGAACCTGATTGAAAGAAATAATGCTAATCAAATCCTTGATGACAGCAACACTCATAACGGTCACAAGACTATTACATTGACAATCATGTTACGTTATTTTTAAAATGTTTCCTTTTCTTAGCACAAGCACAGCTGAGAAGCTTTGATGCATGTACTCCATACTGCGTTAAAAAAATAACGCATTTAATCACACTTTGCATTCCAAGCAAATGGTAATTTTTGTCAATGCATGATTTCCTGGTACATCGATTACATTGATGCACACATCAGAGCTACAAAAATGTAAGAGTCTGAAGAAAGCCGTTTCTAGGACTGATCGGAGGGAAATTTCATTTCAAAAGACTACCCGATGGAAGCCTTGATAAAAGCGTGGTTTTGTGCATACTGTCCAAATACGAACCTGATTGAAAGAAATAATAATAATGAAATCCTTGATGACAGCAACAGTCATAATTGTCACAAAGCTATTACATTGAGAATCATGTTACGTTATTATTTTTTAAATGTTTCCTTTTCTTAGCACACACACAGCTGAGAAGCTTCGATGCATGTACTCCATAACGCGTTAAAAAATAACGCATTTAATCACACTTTGCATTCCAAGCAAAGGGTAACTTTTGTCAATGCATGATTTCCTGGTACATCGATTACATTGATGCACACATCAGAGCTACAACAATGTAAGAGTCGGAAGAAAGCGGGTTGCTAGCACTGATCGGAGGCAAATTTCATTTCAAAAGACTACCCGACGAAAGCCTTGATAAAAGCGTGGTTTGGTGCAAACTGTGCAAAAATGAGTTTGCATACCACCGAGGCACTTCAACCTTACGGTTCCATCTAAATGCAAAACATGTTACAGCGAGCACAGAAACTGTGTATGCTGTTAGCACTAGCAGTACAGGTTCGAGTAACAACAAAAGGTGTCGGCAGCCCAAACCTTATGAAATGACTGGCTTCAGGACCAAAATTAGTAAGTCAACATAAGGTCAAACT
This sequence comes from Polypterus senegalus, assembly GCF_016835505.1. Classification (NCBI taxonomy): domain Eukaryota; kingdom Metazoa; phylum Chordata; class Cladistia; order Polypteriformes; family Polypteridae; genus Polypterus; species Polypterus senegalus. The sequence goes on from NC_053154.1 coordinate 245,345,009, forward strand.
TACAAATTCTCTCGCAAAATACATTGCTTTGGACTGTAGACCACTAACAGTGGTGGAAGATAGGGGGTTAGAAAATGTGCTACAGTTAGCGTATTTCAAGTAAAATTCAACAGCTTTATGACATTGAAAAGCAAGCAAAATTAGATGCATTACAGAAAGCGGACTTTTGTGGCTCTTACTGGGGATCATTGGACTTCCGTGACCATTAGTAATTCTAATTACATCTAATTACAAAATGTTCAATGATCACACTGTTTAAGCTTAATGTACAAATTAATTTTGGCTAAGGTTACACACAGTTTCAAGGTGAGGCTGGTTAAATTACCTTTTATGTTACTGCCTTATTTTTTTAAGAAGAAAAACTGCACTTTAATGTTGAAATTTTTGTTATTATTATTTAAAGACAATACCATTCTGAAAATGTACTTAAAGTACTTAAAATACCACTTTTTTTTTTTTTTTTAAGTCTGCCCAATTTTAGCCAGGGATCATATTTTTGTTTCTGTTTTGAAATGAAATGCAGTTTAAATGCATTTTTTTTTTCAGAAATTAAAACAGCTTGAGTTTACAATATTCCTGTCCATGTCTATTATTTGATTCTGTCGCCCACTAAAACCCTTTTAAATTAAAAAACAACATTTACGATTTGGGGCAAATTTTCATGTGTGCTTACATTCGATTAATGAAGATTAATTAATTACACAGCCTCTAATTAATTGGATTAATTTTTTTAATCGAGTCCCACCCCTAATATATACTGCTTACAAAAATTAAAGGAACACTTTTTTTATTGGGCCTGGCATGAAATCAATTAAACCTGTCTGATAATTTTCTGGTTGGTTAAGCAGCTGAGGTCATTGTTAATCACTTTCAGCTGTATTGGTGTTCATGGACTTAACGACAGGTGCACTAAAGTGGCAACAATTAGAAAACCCTCAAAACAGGACTGGTTTTACATGTGGAGGTCATTTCAAGTTTCTCCCTCTTAAACTTTTTTGGCTGGTTTTCCACTCGTGCTAGTTTTGGCTTGAGTAATCATCTCTACTGGCAGTATGAGGCGATTCCTTAACCCTACAGAAGTTGCACAGGTTGTCCAACTTCTCCAGGATGGCACATCCACACGTGCTGCAGCAAGAAGGTTTAATGTGTCTCCCAGCACAATCTCCAGAACATGGAGGAGATTTCAGGAGACTGGCTGTTATTCTCGGAGAGCTGGACAGGGCCGTAGAAGGTCCTCAACCCATCAGCAGGACCGATACCTGCTCCTTTGTGCAAGGCGGAACAGGCTGAGCACTGCTCGTGCCCTACAGAATGACCTCCAGAGGGCCACTGGTGTGAATGTCTCTACCCAAACAATCAGGAACAGACTTCATGAAGATGGCCTGAGGGCCCAACGTCCTGTAGTGGGCCCTGTGCTCACAGCCCAGCACCGTGGAGCTCGACTGGCATTTGCTCAAGAACACCAGAATTGGCAAGTCCGCCACTGGCGCCCTGTACTTTTACAGACGAGAGCAGGTTCACCCTGAGCAGCTGTGATAGGCGTGAAAGAGTCTGGGGAAGACAAGGAGAGCGATATGCTGCCTGCAACGTCGCTCAACATGACAGGTTTGGTGGTGGGTCAGTGATGGTCTGGGGAGGCATATCCATGGAGGGACGCACAGACATCTACTGCGTAGGAAATGGTGCTCTGACTGCCATAAGGTATCGAGATGAAATCCTTGAACCCATTGTCAGACCCTACGCTGGTGCAGTAGGTCCTGGTTTCCTCCTAATGCACGACAATGCCCGGCCTCATGTGGCAAGAGTATGCAGGCAGTACCTGGAGGATGAAGGAATTGAAACAATTGAATGGCCTTCACGATCCCCTGACTTAAACCCAATAGAACATCTGTGGGACATTATGTTTCGGTCCATTAGGCGCCGCCAGGTTGCTCCTCAGACTGTACAACAGCTCAGGGATGCCCTCATACAGATCTGGAAGGAAATGCCACAAGACACCATCCGTCGTCTCATTAGGAGCATGCCCCGACGTTGTCAAGCATGCATACAAGCTCGTGGGGCCACACAAGATACTGAAAAGCATTTTGAGTAGCAGAAATTAAGTTTTTGAAAAAATGGACTAGCCTGCCACATCTTCATTTCACTCTGATTTTAGGGTGTCTACACAATTGAGCCCTCTGTAGGCAGAAAACTTTTATTTCCATTAAAAGACTTGGCATCCTTTTGTTCCTAAGACATTGCCCTGTCGTTATTTGTATAGATATCCAACTTCATATTGAGATCTGATGTATCTAATGTTTCTTTAAAGTTTTCCTTTAATTTTTGTGAGCAGTATATCTATCTATCTATCTATCTATCTATCTATATATATATATATATATATATATATATATATATATATATATATATATATATATATATATATATATATATACTCATTCAATGTGTTTTCTTTATTTTCATGACCATTTACATTGGTAGATTCTCACTGAAGGCATCAAAACTATGAATGAAAACATGTGGAGTTATGTACTTAACAAAAAAAAGGTGAAATAACTGAAAACATGTTTTATATTCTAGTTTCTTCAAAATGGCCACCCTATGCTCTGATTACTGCTTTGCACACTATTGGCATTCTCTCGATGAGCTCCAACAGGTAGTCACCTGAAATGGTTTTCACTTCACAGGTGTGCCTTATCAGTGTTATTTAGTGGAATTTCTTGCTTTATCAATGGGGTTGGGACCAGCAGTTGTATTGTGCAGAAGTCAGGTTAGTTGGACAATCACTTATTTTTCAACAGGACCATGACCCTATACACACTTCCAGGCTATGTAAGGGCTATTTGACCCAGAAGGAGAGTAATGGAGTGCTGTAAATGGTCATGGAAATAAATAAAACACATTGAATGAGGAGGTGTGTCCAAACTTTTGGCCTGTACTGTATATATATGTATTGTAGATATGTATATATGTATATACTGTAGATATGTATATATGTATATACTGTATATATGTATGTGTATATATATGTATCTATATACAGTGTGTGTGCTTGTGTGTGTATATATATATATATATATATATATATATATATATTATATAAACTGCTCAAAAATTAAAGGAACACTTTAAAAACACATCAGATCTCAATGGGAAAAAGAAATCCTCCTGGATATCTATACTGATATAGACTGGGTAATGTGTTAGGAATGAAAGGATGCCACATCGTTTGATGGAAATGAAAATGATCAACCTACAGAGCCCTGAATTCAAAGGCGTCCCAAAAATCAGAGTGAAAAAATTATGTGGCAGGCTAGTCCATTTTGCCAAAATTTAATTGCAGCAACTCAAAATTGTACGCAGCACTTTGTATGGCCCCTGTGTTCTTGTATACATGCCTGACAACATCGGTGCATGCTTCTAATGAGATGACAGGTAGTGTTGTGGGGGATCTCCTCCCAGATCTGGACCAGGGCATCACTGAGCTCCTGGACAGTCTGAGGTGCAACCTGGTGGCATTGGATGGACCAAAACATAATGTCCCAGAGGTGTTCTATTGGATTTAGGTTAGGAAAGTGTGGTGGTCAGTCAATGGTATCAATTCCTTCATCCTCCAGGAACTGCCTGCATACTCTCACCACATGAGGCCAGGAATTGTCGTGCACCAGGAGCCACTGTACCAGCATAGGGTCTGACAATGGGTCCAAGGATTTCAACCTGATACCTAATGGCAGCCAAGTTGCCTTTGTCAAGCCTGTAGCGGTCTGTGTGACCCTCCATGGATATGCCTCCCCAGACAATCATTAACCCACCACCAAACTGCTCATGCTGAATGATGTTACAGGCAGCATAATGTTCTCCATGGCTTCTCCAGACCCTTTCACTTCTGTCACGTGCTCAGGGTGAACCTGCTCTCATCTGTAAAAAGCACAGGGCACCAGTGGTGCATCTGCCAATTCTGGTATTCTATGGCGAATGCCAATCGTGCTGCATGCTGCTGGGCAGTGAGCTCAGGGCCCATTAGAGGACATGGGGCCCTTGGGTCACCCTCATGAAGTCTTTCTGGTTGTTTGGTCAGAGACATTCACACCAGTGGCCTGCTGGAGGTCATTTTGTAGGGCTCTGGCAGTGCTCATCCTGTTCCTCCTTGCCCAAAGGAGCAGATACTGGTCCTGCTGATGGGTTATGGACCTTCTATGGCCCTCTCCAGCTCTTCTAGAGTAACTGCTTGTCTCCTAGAATCTCCTCCATGCCCTTGAGACTGTGCAGGGAGACACAGCAAACCTTCTGGCAATGGCACGTATTGATGTGCCATCCTGGAGAAGTTGGACTACCTGTGCAACCTCTGTAGGGTCCAGGTATCGCCTCATGCTACCAGTAGTGACACTGACTGTAGCCAAATGCAAAACTAGTGAAGAAACAGTCAGAAGAGACGAGGAGGGAAAAATGTCAGTGGCCTCCACCTGTTAAACCATTCCTGTTTTGGGGGTCATCTCATTGTTGCCCCTCTAGTGCATCTGTTGTTAATTTCATTAACACCACAGCAGCTGAAACTGATTAACAACCCCCTCTGCTACTTAACTGACCAGATTAATATCTCATAAGTTTCATTGACTTTATGCTATACTCTGATTAAAAAGTGTCCTTTAAATCCTTTAATTCTTTTGAGCAGTATATATATATATATATATATATATATATATATATATATATATATATATATATATATATATATATATATATATATATATATATATATATATATATATATATAATATAAAATATATGCCAGCAACACTCATGACAATAACAACACAATTACGTTGTTATTAAAATGTTTCTTTATCTTTTTCATTACTTCTTTAACACAATACTTCTCCGCTGCGAAGCGCGGGTATTTTGCTAGTCCTGGATAAGTGCAAATTTCAATACAGAGAAAATGTAATAACTTCTTGTGGATGACATCACCTAAACTCTTTATGAAATCGATAGAGTCTCACTTAGACCTGAGGTCATACTTAATTGTCATCTAATAGTTTGAATTCAATCTGTATTCAAAAGTTCATTTATGAAAGAAAATAGACCCTACCTGTATTGATCAAATGCCAAAGTACTTTTCTGTACTAAATCATTATTGATTGCTTTACTTCTATTTTAATGGTACCAAGTGAAAAGTTTTAGTGGGTTATGATAGGTTCAGAATGCTTCAGCTAGGGTCTTGATTTGAACCAAATGCTGTAACCATATTACTCCACTGCACTGGTTTTCTTGTACTGACTTTCAAAATTGGTTATACCTTGTAATGCTGGTACAGAGTTGATCTTTTAAATATTCTAAAGATGGGCTTCCTAATTTCTCAAACCTTCTCCTGAAATTCTCATTTGGTTTTGAAGCTTATACTCTCTGAAATTCTTTGCCTAGGTCTGCTCATGTGGTTTCGTATGCCCAGAATATTAAAATCCATGTTAAGGACCAACCTGATTCTCTGCCTTTTTAATTGTATTTGTTTTATTAAAATATTTCATCAATCTTTGCTATACCAGTAGAATATTTTGGCACTACCAGACTGTACTGTATGTTATAGTAGCTGTCGCTGCACTAATTCTGTTCTGTTACTTTGTACTCGGTTCTGATATGTTGTGCTGTGGCTGTGCTTGATTTGCATAGACCCTTCTGGTTCTAGCTGCATTAAATCTGTCAGATGTACTTTCACACCCCAGCTGGTATCTATCACTACACTCAAAAGTGCCTTATAATGATGTATCCTTTTAGAATCACTGTATTAAATAGGTTATTGAGGGACTGTGTTAGTGTGTATCTGAAAAAGATTATTTGCCTACTGTTTCAGTTATTGAGCATTCTTCAATTGTAAGCATATGCCATATGAATATTCAGCTGCTGAAACATTGTTGCTGTAAATGTTTCTTTTTCAATTTTTTAGAGTAGAAATAATCTTTACTCATTTTTTTGCCTATATTAAATAAGAATTTATTGGTTGATTTCTAGTTTGTCAGCTCTTAATAGGATGGAGTTTGTAAAAGACACATGACAATGGAACAGGATTGCATTCCTGGCTGGGACTGTGTTCTGTTTTTTGCATAGTCATGAATATACATGCAGCTTTTAGTACTAATCAAGCTTAAGTATGTGTGGATTTTATGCATTTGTAATTTCCTGTGCAATACTGCCAATTGTTAGTACAACTAATGTAATCTAACTGTTTCATAAATACAACATAACCCTCGAAGTTCATTTCCAGGTAATCTGGTGACGTATTTTACTCTAAGCAAAAGTTACTTGTACAAAGGGAGAGATTGTGCTGTGTCAGCATGCATGCGCGAAAGAAATAAATATTTAGGAACACAGTGTTAGCTTTCACATGTATGTCTAACTCCAGCATGTCTGCTTGTTAAAATAAGTAGCTAACTCAAACTGCTATCTCTTGCTAATGTTATGTACGCCTTTTATTTTATTACATTTTCCCTTTTGAAAATGCAGTATTTTGCAGTACTTGAATGTTTTTAGATTGTAAAGTTTTTTTTGTCTGTTTTAGAGTGAACAAGACCGATAAGAAGCATATACTGTAATTATAAATTCAATCAATTGCTAAATGTACTATTTAATGCCCATCCTTTCTTATAACTTACTTTGCTTACTTTCATATTATGTCCTGTAATTTGATTAGAGGACATTTAAACATAATTTGGATTCAACATTGACTAACTGTGCTTTCTTTATAATAACTAGTTAAACTATAATTTAAAAACTTTAGTCAAAAGTGCAAATTCTGGTCTGTTGTTCAGTTTAAAGCCAATCAGAATTAGAATTAGAAGCTGTTGGTTAACCAAAGTAGCTAGATAACCCAATGATAATAGGTATTTGTAAAGAAATATAAGATTTTCTTTTTCCATAGTACATATCTGTTGGTGCAGAATAATGCCATAATCATTAACCATTATTATGCAAATATTTTATTGTTTAAATTGCATCTTTTTTTTTAAATGTATGTATATGTGCTTGCTTTGATAGAAGATGCTTCTTTCTGGTTACCTCTCTATGGAAATGTTTGCTGTCGCCTGGTTGTTCAGCCAGCATGCATGACCCAGGATATGATGAGCGGTTTCTTGAATCAGCAGGTGATTTTATTTTTATTACAACCTGTTTCTTTTTGTAACTGAAGTATGGGTAACTTATAGTTTTAAAAGAATAAATGATGTCATACAGTGTGTTACAGTTAATTTGCAAAAAATCTCTTGTTGGCAAGAGGATGAATGCTTCATGTGGCAGTGTAGCAGTACTTTTACATTTATTTATTTGGCTGATGCTTTTATCCAAAGCAACTTGCAACATTTGAGGTACAATTGGTTACATTTCTTTTGTTTTTTCCAATTGGAGCACAGGCAGGTGAACTGATTTGCTTAGGGTCACACAATGACAGTGGTGGGATTTGAACCCACAACCTTATGGTTTGAAATGCAAATATTAAACATTAAAAACAGAAAAAAATTGGTCAACCAAAATATCAGATTTGTTAATGGTATAAATGATTTTTTTTTAAATAAAAATAACTACAAGCACAAAATAGTTAAAGAAAGTAGTAGTAGCAAGTAAGCACTTTTCATTCCTAGCAAGGTTATAATTTTATCCTCCAGAGCATTCACAAGTTACTTAGTATATGCCAGAGATTTTTTGAAAATCAACCATCCAGAAGATATTTAATTAATTTCCTGTGCTTGGATCGCAAACAGATACCAACATATCGGGTCAAGTTACTGTGTTAAAGCTGAGCATATATAGAAATTGTAACTCAGTTTGGTTTTACTATGAATATATTACATTTTAATTTCTATTTCTTTTTTAAATAAACCCATGGATAGTATATTATAAAATAAGTAACTTCTTAAACTTACATACCACTTTCATGGTAAAATAAATAAAGGCATATTTCTTTTCTTCTTAATTAAGTATGAATTATCAGGTCCTATTTTGCCACCACAGAGAAATAAGAGGCACCTGTAATAGGTGGGAGGGAGCTTGAAAAAGCGTAAAGCTTTTAAAGCTAAGAGAAAAAGTAGTTTGCCAGTTTGAAATGTTCTATTAAATTACAGCAGGAATACACAATACTTAGTCCAACAAAATTCAAGCTATATGATTGAGTAAAACTGCTGAACACCGTTATTCTACATACACTTTAAATTTGACTGTTTTATTTTACATTCAAGCATTTCATTGTCTATACATGTCCACTTGGCTATTTTCAAAACTCTCAAGTAACTATTTGTATTGTGTCACAGTTTCAAAGTCTTAATTTGCAGTTCCTGTCCAGGCATTGTCTATGCTGAGTTGGCACATTCCAAAAGTGTCAGCCTGGATATTCTCAATTTCCTCAAAAATGCTATGTATGTTATGTCAAGAGGTAACTCTAAATTAGCTTGATATGGTGAGTCTATGTCCTTGGATGAAGTGCATAGGCTCCAAACCGCTGCCACCCTGTGTTAGAATCAATTTTTTAGAAAATAAACAAATGGTTAGTTTTCACTTGCAGTGTTACAGCAGACACATTATATTTTGTTTTAAAAGAAAATTAGCATTTAAATACTGCTTTAATTTTACTAAATTTTTATTTTGTTCTATGTTGTTTGCCATTACATGCTATTTTTCAACACTTAGCCAATTGTTAAGAATACTGTACAGATAGGGAAGGGTCTCCTCTTACTCTCAAACAACCTCATGCTATGGATTCCAGAAGATGTTAGAACATTCCTTTTGAGATTCTTGTCTGTGTTGACAGGATTGAATCACACAGTTTCTGCATATTTGAAAGGTTTTCTTTTGGATTCTGATCTAGAGTCTGGGTAAGCCACTGAAGAACACTGAACTCATTATCATGTTAATGAATCAGTTTGAGATGACTTTTGCTTTGTGTTATGCTTTGTGACTTCCTGTAATTATCATACTGGAAGTAGCCATTAGAAGATAGCTAAATTGTGGCCATAAAGAGATGCATATATTCAGAAACAATACTCAGATAGGCTGTGGGATTCAAGTCATGATTGATTGGTGTGTTGATTAAATATTCCTCACACAATTACAGCACCACCACCAATCTGGACTGTTGACACAAGAGAGGTTGGGTGCAGGTGTCCAGGCTGTTGGTGCCAAGTTCTGACCCCCAGCATCCCATCTCCACCAACCCGCAGTTACAGAAATACTCAAACCAGCCTCTTTGGCACCAACAATCATGCCACAGTTGAAATCACTGAGGTCACATTTTTTCCTAATCTGATGTTTTAATATGAATATTAACTGAAGCTCCTGGTCTGTATCTGTATGATTTTATGCATTGCTGTGCTGCCACATGATCGGGTGATTGGATAATTGCATGGATAGGCAGGTATACCATAATTTCTAATAATTTGCTGAATGAGTGTATAATATGAACAAAATGTATTTATGTATGTACAGATGTGTCTGTTCGTATTGAGGTGCTGTTCTCCTTTCCTTTATTTCTTGGCTGATTTACTGCCAATTTTCTGGTTTATTCTGTACCTGAAAATATTTAATTATACATATTATATTAATGTAATTAATGCTCACTTTGCATGAACATAATTTAAAAAATCAATAGAAATGCTACCTTTGTTTTCAGTCAAGTTCATGAATTTTCTTAAACACTGTGACAATAAACAGAAAAATGAAGTGGTCCAGATTTAGGAAGACAATATTAAATGTTTGTAAATTTTCTAAATTAACTGTATTAACGTTAAATATTTTTACATTAATAAACTGATATGGCAGGTTTCATTTCGAAATTCTACACGTAGCGGTCATAACTGGAACCTACTTACATACATATATACGGCCATAGCCTGCAGCTCGGTCGCCGTGTGAGGCGGAGTTGCGTCCCTCATTGTCACGCCTCCCGTGTAATTGAGTGCCTGTCCATATAAGGCCGTCCGTTGGCAGCAAACCAATAGATACGCTGCCGCTAAATATTCGCTGGTGAAGGACTGTGCTTATGCAAACGAAGATGAGATGGTCAGGGATAGAATAGTGTTTGGCACAAACTCAGCAAAAGTGCGAGAGAAACTTTTAAGTGCCGGGTCTGAGCTAACATTAAATAAAGCCGTGGACATCGCGAGATCGCACAAGCACAGCTGAGAACCTTTGATGCATGTACTCCAAGCGGCTCACGTGAACTGACTTTGCAGGACTGAGAAAGGTAAACCCGTGCATGCAGTGTGTGATGTCTCAGATAAAGAGGAAGACGAGCTGCTTATTGATGCAGTAGGAAAGGAACAACCCTCTGAATCTGAACAAGCCTTTGTAGACATATCAATAGGAAAGCAAGGTGTAAAGTTTAAGTTTAAATTACGGTCATAGAAATGCTGCCGCTAAATATTCGCAGGCAAATCCACAACTTAATACCGGGAATGCCTGTTAAACATCTTACATTCACGAGTACCGATTTGGGTAGTGAATACTTCGATGAATGAAACCTGTTATCTTTACAACGGTTGACAAACATGGAGTATAACTTGAACACAACACATCCTCCAAATGCGAACCTGATTAAAAGAAATAATGATAATGAAATCCTTCATGACAGCAACACTGATAACAGTCACAAAACAATTGCATTGACAATTATGTTATGTTATTTTTAAAATGTTTCCTTTTCTTTTTCATAACTCCTTTAACACACTACTGCTCTGCTGCAAAGCGTGGGTATTTTGCTAGTTGTACAATATATGTGGTGGGACTGTGGTGTAGTGGCTGTTTTACAAATTCAGTGTCATGGGCTTGCATGTTTTTCCTGGATATGTATCCTCCCATTCATCTCTAACTATACTACATAGTATGTTCTAATGGTTAAATAAGTTGACTGGATATATTTTCAGTTGTCTACTCTATGCATTTTTTTCCTTGAGACTTTAAAATGTTAGAGGAGAAATAAGACAGATTAATAATTGAACAATCTCATTTTGACAAATTCTCATATACTAGCAGATTGCAGATAATATATTGCAGATCTATTACATGACACACAATTTATGATGTCAATGCAATGAAGAATAACAATACCAGCAATTTGCTTCCACTGTCTGATTTAGTAAAAATGCTGACATAGTGGTAGCTCCAGTCTAGTCTGAAGAGAGCTGTACAAATTGTACACACGTACAAAGCCTGTTATGCATTTATACAGATGGGCTAATTACTGTGCCTCCTTGTGTGGGTGAGGGGAAGCCAGGGTAGAAGCTTAACAATTGCAGCTGAATAAGTGTTAATGCTGTCATGATGTTGTAAACAAAAGTAAAATATAACCTTTTATGGTAGAGGAGATATGTTGTTACCCCTAAAAAAAAATAACTTCAAGTGTTCATTGCAATTTGCTGGTCCAAAGCACTTTCAAATAAATACAGCCTAAGGTGTTGTACTTCTCATCAATTAAAACCTGAGGTTAAAGGATGTTGACGTATTGAAAATGTTATACATTCATCCATACAGAGTTGTGGGCCTGGAGCAAGATATTAGCCCATCACAGGACACATGGATAGACTTAAATGCAAATGGTGGAACCATGAGTTTTTAGTTTGTTAAAATGGTACTTTTAGAAAAATTTAAAAGTGTCACTGCTGATTAGGCAAATGAGATCATCTTAAATTAGTCCTGTCTTGTAACTAAGTGGAAATGCTGTGTTAAGTGGCACTCATATATGACCAATTGCGTACTGGATACATTGACTTACATCATGGCACTACTATAGCACAATTCTAAGTAAATTGACATACAATTTCAAATACTTTAAGCAGCCATCATTATATAAATATTTATTAACGGACTATAAAACATAACTTTACCACTGCTGCATAAACCCATTCAAGGCAGGCCAGGGTCTACCTTAATAGAACCAAGCACAGGGATTAACCAACTTTGTACAGTGTGATCTGTTCAAGGATGAAATCTGAACTGTCTTGACAAATTTTTTGAAGAGTTAGTGTGCCACATTATTACAAAATTATATAACAAAATTAGTCCACAATGAGTTGAGTTGTTTAATGCAGACAGACAGACATGGGCTTTCACAAAAGGTGCTTTGTGTATTATATGTAAATACATCTACAAAATACTCAGACATGTGGAGAACATAGAAGCAACCCTGCATAAGATTTAAACCCATGATATTGGATCAATGAGGCAACAATGAAAACCAGTCTGTAACACTATGAATATAAAGCTCTTTTTTTGACATTCTTAAAGGCAAATGTAATGTATTTTATATAACATTATTGGTATAATATTCATAGTCTATAGACCCAATTTCCACTTGCAAGGTCTATATTGCCTGGGTTGAGTGTAACCCAACTGGCACTTTGCCTAACACTCAACTTTTACCTTGTGGTTGGTGAGTTTGATTGGGCTACATGTATCATGCTGCTATCATGGCAGGGGCTTACTGGTTAACACCACTTTTGGGCCTTGATCCAGACTAGGTTCTCTTTGATTTAGTTAGAAAACTCATGAAGGTTATATTATGGATTGTTCTTTGTCTAGCCCCTTCCCTTAGACTAAGGTTTCAGTTTTTTTTTCATTGCACATGAGGGTGCAACCTACTGGCTCTGTATTTCTACTGGGAAATAACAGAGATTCTTAGATTGGCATGATTGGGAAGAACAACTTATATGATCAGAATCCAAGTGTTGATTTGTTACTGAATGTACGTGCTGTCCAGGCCTGTCTGCAATGAACACCATGTTTGAAAACCAGGGTTACTCATAAATGTGCCTTGTACCAGACTGCCTTGGGCCAGAGGTTAATGGAGGACTTTGTAGTTGTGTAGTCTAATCTGAGGCTCTTTGTTCTCGAGGCTTAGGTTAAGAGATTTCCTGAGTTGTCAACTGATCACCATTTAATGATGAGCTGGCTCAGACAAATAGGGTTCCCATAGTACAGATTTAGAACACCAAAATGGGTAGTGATGTTATGCAAGGACATGATTAGTGGACACTTCTGTTCAAAGTAAAATTAACTCCCACCTCCAAAGGAGTTTCTCCATCTTGGGAGAGGTCAGATACATAGAGTCCAAATGGACTGTGTTTAACATTTCATAATTGGAAAAAACTACAAGGAGCTGCAGCCAAAATGTTGTTTGTGCATGTTGTGGCCTCTGCCTTATGCAACAAAAGAGAATACGAGTGACTAGAGAAACTGTTATATTGAAGTAAGAGGCCTTTGGTTCAATGTTAGCCAAAGATCTCCAGTTTTCACTGAAATTTACCAGGAGGAAAAAAAAGTGGCTGCCGTAGAAGTGGGCAAAACAGAGGTCAAGGGTTGATGAAGTTTGGTGAGGCCATGGCCAATGACTGTTGGACAGCCACAAAAATGTTCTGACAAAACATTCAGTGATTCAGGAAGTGTTGGTGGAACTTTGCCAAGGCTGTTCTCAGTAAGGATGAGAGAAAACTTGACACTACCTGGCAATGTTGTTGAGAGGGAGAAGGAACACTTTGAGGAACCTTTAAACTGAGTGGATACAAGACCACTCTGACTGTGGCCACTGCAGTAACTGAACATCTTTGTAGTGGCAAGGCTGTACTGGAATGTGAGATCTGTTAAGAAGTACTGAAAACACTGGATGTTATGGAGTAGTTTTAAATAATATGCCTCTTCAATGTTGTGGAGGAGGCAGTGACAGCGCCTGGTGAAGATGGTGGTTCCCATTTTTAAAAAGGAAGATAAGAGAATGTGTTCCAGTTATAGTTGACCAACATTTCTCAACTTTCCTGAGAAAGCCTATGTGCAAAGTATTGGAATAGAGACTCTGTCCTATAGTTGATTGTCAGATTTGGAAAAAGCAATTTGGATTCTGTCCTGACCATGGAATAGTTGACCAACTCTTTTTGCCTTTGCACACATATTTAAGAGGTAATAGGAGTTTTCCAGCACTGTCTACATGTGCTCTTTGGACTTAGAAAAAAAAATACTTATGATCATGTATCCCCCCTATGGAAGATGCCACAAAAGTATAGGCTTCTGGGTCCAGGTTATATGAATATGATGTGTTTGGGATGAAAATTAGTACGTTGAAATATGATGTCATGATCCTCTCCTGAAAAGAAGCAGCATGTTCTCTGTGGGCATGGGGTGAGCAACAACACCAAGTGAAAGGTGGTTATGGTGAATGTGAGTTTGATCAGTGAATCTGTGTGCAGGAGGATATTTGTGAATTTTGTACAGGACCCTGGCAATGAAGTAGGAGGAAAGTCCATGGAAAAAACACTAGATTTAGTAAACTAAATTTCATCATCTTCTTTGCTTATAGTAGTGGTTTGACTTAAAGAATGAAATTGCAAGTTCAAGTGGTCAAACTGAGGTTGCTGCATAGAGTTGCTGGTCTTGCCCTTCTTGATAAGGTGATGAGCTATGCAATACTGGAAAACCTTGGCATAGAACCACAACTACTTCTTCTGTTTGAGGGAAGCATGTTGACGGGGTTTAGGCATGTATTTAGGGTACTCCCTAGGTCCTTCTCACAAAAGGTGTAGAATGGTACAGCCCACAGTGACAGACTTCAGGCACACTGGAGGAATTATTATTTTAAAACATCATGGTAGCAGCTGAAGTTTCCCAAGGAAGATCTAGATAAAACTCATGGGGCTATGGAGGCATGGTTAGTCTGGCTCACCATTTTGCTGCTGTGAACTTCACCAAGAAAACTGGATTAACAATCATGATAAATATGATTTGTTTTCTTATAATATCAATGATCATAATGAGGAATTGCTGTCTTCAATAGGATAGTTCCAATGAAATGCTCACATTGGTTAGCTATCTGAATGAAAAGCACTGGTAAAATATACATATTGTACATGCAGTTCTTGTGCTTGAGTTTGAACCCATGAGTTTGTGATTTTGTGTCACAAACCTCTATACCACTGCGCTGTCCACAAATACTTTTCCCATATAAATACCATTATACAATTAAAAACAATATTGAATTAATTAAAACTTATGACAAATACTGTAGCAGCAGCAGCAACAGTATTAGGATGGAGAAGGAGAACTGAGCTCCACATACAGCAATGATTTCTTTATCTTTAAAAGAGATTGATTTACGTAGTGGCATGCAATTGTTTTATCTTCAGTTTACTAAGAATTCATACACATTGAAATTTGACTATTAGAAAGACTGCTATAAGACGTATAAAGGATTCTGATTAAACTAGGAGTCTGTCTCTCGGATTTCTATTGCGATACAGCATAGCTATGCATCGTCCTAGTACAAATGCTGAGTAAGGTAATATAATATTTGCTTGAATTTTTTTGTTTTTTTACATTTTAAAATAAATGCATTTCATCAATAAGTATACAATAGTGAAATGGAAATTAAATCTTTAGTGCTCCCTTAATAAACTGCTGAGTCCTGAATCTTTTCTTAGGAGTATCTAGAAAATTGAGAATTCCAAGCTCACTTGCAAAATAAAAGCCTTATGCAGCTCAAATTTCTTGCTTCAGCTTGTCATAGAGAGACACACAAGCCTAAATTAAGTTGAGGTAACTTGCTTTTTAAGAAAAGAAAAGGTAAGAACCAGAGCTTCTTTTTACTACAGTTAGCAGCTGTTTACCTTAATGAAATCAATTATTTTAACTTGTTCTTTTTTGTCAGGATTAATTTAGAATACTGAGTGATTGTACTTATTGAACAACTGAAGTGATGTTTTAATATGTTAATGTAGTTTTTGGCCTTCCTATATGTTACTTTTTCTGGTGTTTTTACTAGTGCACCTTTTCAATGTGTAATTATATGTCTAGGCTTCCACTTTCATTTAAAGATTAACTTGCTCCTAGTCTTTATCTGGTCTGGAAGACTTCCTGTATAAAAAAGAAAAATGTAATATTATTTTAAGTAATGGAATAACAGGGTCAAGTAATTTATAAAGGAACCAACAGTCAGTGAAATGGTCACATTAGCTCTGCTCATTTAGTATGGAGGTCTGACTAGAACATTGTGACAAGAACATGCCATTAAGCTCAATAAGATTTCCTATCCTATTCATCTGATTTCTCCAAAATTACATCAAGTAAAGATATTCATAGCCTACTGTCTACCATGCTACTTGGTAATTTGTTTCACGTGTCTGTGGTTCTTTGGGTGAAGAAAAAGTTTCTAATCTTTGCATGAGCTCTGCCTTTCCAATTTTCAAAACTGTGTCCCTGTGCTCATTTTGAAGAATTAATTTTAAAGAAACAGCTTGGGACCGCTGTACTAATTGCCTTTCAGAATTCTAAATACTTCAATATGTCACCTCTTAATCTGTTTGCGTAAACTGAAATGGTTCAGCTCATTTTAATCATTCTTTATAGCTCTCAGTCCTGGAATTAGCCTAGAGGCTCTTCTTTGGATTTTCTCTAATGCTACAAAGACATTTTTTGTAATATAGAGACCAAAACTGTACATTGTACTCCAGGTGAGACCTCATGACTGGAGTACCACAAGGAACAGTCCTGTGACCTTCTGTCATCACCAGGACTATAAGTACAGACCAGGTCATGTCACTTGGGAGAAATTCTCAGATGATTTTACACTTATGTTGTATATTGATAAGGGACGTGACAGTAAAGAGGTCTTGTGGATAACTTTGTTTTTTGGTGTAGAAAGAATTGTCTACACCTTAACATTAGTAAAACCAAGGAACTGGTTACTGATTTTTGATGTGCCAAACAACTTCTATATCCAGTCATTATTCAAGAAATGTGGAAGTTCTGCACTGCTACAAGTACTTGGGGGTGCACATCAATGACGGACTATCCGTATAACACAGAGGAACTACTGTGTATAAGAAGGGTTAGAGCAGATTCCTTTTTTCCTGTCCTCCTTTAGAAAACTGCACTCCTTTGACATGGGTACTGAGATCTTTTACTTATTCTCCAACTCTGTGATAGCCACTGTAATTATGCTGTGGTTAGCTGGGCTGGTATCATTTCACTTCAGAAGACGCCGGCCAAATCAACAAGTAAATTATAAAGGAAGGGTTAGTTATGGGACACGATCTGGGTCCCCTTGAGGTAGTAGAGAAGCAGAGAATGAAAACATTAAATTATAAACAATACTGCACATCCTCTCTCTGATACACTAGAACTGAGTACTTTCAGGCAGTGAATTATTCAACAGAAGTGTGTCGAAAATGCTGCTGGGGCTGTGAATATACCAATGGCTTCATATATACAGGCAACATTACACCTTTATATTGCATCACTGTGACTGTGGCTGCTCTTTTAGTCTTTATCCAATTCAGAAGTTTTTCTTTTTTTCAGTCATTCTGGTATCTGTTTGAGAGAGAGTTGTTATATATTATAATAATATTTGTTAATTTATTAAGCTTTGGTTAAAAGCAAAATTTCCCCTTTGGGACAAATAACTTACTATCTGTTCATCTACTCATATAAGTTAAGCAAAACCTGCCTTAAACTTATGCTCTGCACATAGCGTTATTTATCTTAACATCCTACTAGCTTTTTGCATATTGCCTAGATATAGAAAGTGAAAAATTCACTATGACCCCTAGGTCCCACTCAAAAGGACCTCTTATTGCATTTTCACATCCAATATTTCTACTTCTTGCATATAACATATTAGTTTTTGTAAAACACCTTGTGATACAGCTTGGACACCTCAGTGATAAATTAGGGGCCTTGGGGTGTTAATGGTCTTTGATCACCAGACACCTTCACCTGGGTAGCCCAGCAGAGGATGATCAAGCCCCTGTAGTAGTAATAGTGCATTACACCAACATTCAGCCTTCCAAAGCCACCTAGAAATCTTTTCAGAAGTTTTCAAGAATTTTTTAGTTACTCTTTTGTGCAGTCCAGATATGTCAAGGTGTTTCAGGGTTCAATGAGGAGATTAGCCTTTGAAACCTCTGCATCCCACTTCCACAGGCTAAAACCTGGCCTTACATCCCTTGCTCCAGTACTCTGCCACCAGCCGTCATACTTGGCTTGCATTTATTTGTGTTCTTCAGTATGGTCTTTCCAGGGCACCATGAGCTCTAGCAAAACCACATGTTTGGTTGATTCAGATATAAATTTACATAGATTAAAATTCATCTATCACAAATCTGCACAAGTCTGTATGTTGTCCAGGTCTATCTGTAATGATTTAGCTAATTCTATATTATTTGCCTTTCCACCTAGTTTAGTATCATTTGCAAACTTAACTAGTGTTACATAGTTTGTAAATAATTAGTCTTAAACATGTGACCTTACTAATGCAGTAGTTGCAGTTCTTTATGTAATTTGCATTTGCCACAGGTTGTCTGATAAGTCAGAAAGTTAGTATGTCCATCACAATTATTTATGAAAATTCTATATCAAAACCCCTCTGAAATTAATTTGCTTACATAGATGAAATGTGAATAGTGCTATTTTATGTATGGAATATAAGATGTCATGGTATGTGTGTATGTTGTTCCTTTTGAAGGACATACAATGATTGAGTTTAACGACGTTCTTGTATGTGAAGAATATGATAACCCAACAGGAATGATTAATACTCAGAGTTTTAATTCTGTTGTCTAAGTGGCACAACATTAAGTTCGTTGTTTTCTCTGGAGCTGGCGGATGCAACTCTTCTGGAGTGGATCTCAACTAGAAGGGTTGGCAAGGCTGCATGGGCAGATTTGGCCAGGATAATAAGAAGCTGACAGACCATATCAGGAGATAATTGGCTGTACAGTGAATAGCATCCTGCAGATGACACTCTAGGATAAAAATCAGGAATAGCTCATTTTTTGCACACTAGCCTATTTATACTTTTATCCACACTGTTTTATATATATATATATATATATATATATATATATATATATATATATATATATACACACTGTGGAGGAGGACGAGAGGAGGGCTTGTGCCTCCTCCACACCGCGAGGGGGCGTCCGTCCTGGTTTTGTTGGGAGCCACGGGTCGAGGGCATGGAAGCCCTACCCTGTAGGGGCCCGTGGTTACCGCCAGGCGGCACCCCGATGCCGGTTGATCCCATGCAGTCGCCGGCCGGAGCTGGAGCCCGGCCGGGACGCCTTGGAGGACGTGAGGAGGGCGAGTGCCTCCTCCAGACAGAGTGGGGGCGTCCGTCCTGGTTAGGCAGGGGGCCTCGGGTACAGGGCATGGAAGCCCAGCCTGCAGGGACCCGTGGCCACCGCCAGGCGGCGCCCCAGTGCCTAATTATCCCGGGAACCCGACACTTCCGCCACACCAGGAAGTGCCGGGGGGAAGACTTTATGTGGCGCCCGGAGAGCTGCCAGGAAGGCAGCCGACACTTCCGCCACGCTGGGGCGTGGCCAAGGAACAGATGGCGGAAGCACCTGGGGCTCATCCGGGGCATTATTTAAGGGGCCGCCTCCCTCCAGTCATGGAGTGGAAGTCGGGTGGAAGTGGACTGAGCAAGAGGAAGGACTGGAGGCGGCCAGGAAGGCACAAAAGACTGTGGGCCTGGACTTTGGGGAACTCGGTGCGAGAAGGCACTGGGGGTGCACGTGAGCCATTTTGTAAATAATATTGGTGAAAATAAATGGTGTGTGGTGAAACAATGTTGTCCGTCTGTCTGTGCCGGGGCCAGCGTTCACAACATATACACACATACATACTGTACAGGACATGATTGGCGAATGGGACCCACAAATGATGCGTGCATTGCAGTTCCAGAATGCGCTTGATGGAGCGATCGAACCATACAAAAGCCTCCTCACGCAAATGAAAAGACAGCGCCAGCAACTGCCTATCACGATGTTTTTCAGCCACGCACCCAGACACCCACTGCCTACTCCTAGTACTGCTTCAGCGGAAGAAGGCAACGATGCACCTGCTGAAGATACTGAACCACCTTAAGACTCTCCTACTGAGGTCGTGCCTTCATAGGTTAGTGATTGTGTGTAAGAACGGTGTGTGTGTAATTAATTGTACAGTACAATAATAATATTATATTTGTAACATCTAATATGTCTTATTTTCTCTTATTTTGTGTAATATATTGGGTAATACGCATGTATTGGTGACTAACGGGTGTTTTTTCATGTCTAGAGGGCTCTAATAATGTTAAAAAATGTATTTAAAAGGTTGTAAACAGGTTTTCTATACTCTAACTGCGAAAATGTTCGATTTATAAATCAAGAATCCTACTTAGCGAAAATTCATTTATCGCATTCATTTATATATTATTATATATATAATAATATAAAATATACACTCACCTAAAGGATTATTAGCAACACCATACTAATACGGTGTTTGACCCCCTTTCGCCTTCAGAACTGCCTTAATTCTACGTAGCATTGATTCAACAAGGTGCTGAAAGCATTCTTTAGAAATGTTGGCCCATATTGATAGGATAGTATCTTGCAGTTGATGGAGATTTGTGGGATGCACATCCAGGGCACGAAGCTCCCGTTCCACCACATCCCAAAGATGCCCTATTGGGTTGAGATCTGGTGACTGTGGGGGCCATTTTAGTACAGTGAACTCATTGTCATGTTCAAGAAACCAATTTGAAATGATTCGAGCTTTGTGACATGGTGCATTATCCTGCTGGAAGTAGCCATCAGAGGATGGGTACATGGTGGTGATGAAGGGATGGACATGGTCAGAAACAATGCTCAGGTAGCCCGTGGCATTTAAACGATGCCCAATTGGCACTAAGGGGCCTAAAATGTGCCAAGTAAACATCCCCCACACCATTACACCACCACCACCAGCCTGCACAGTGGTAACAAGGCATGATGAATCCATGTTCTCATTCTGTTTACGCCAAATTCTGACTCTACCATTTGAATGTCTCAACAGAATTTGAGACTCATCAGACCAGGCAACATTTTTCCAGTCTTCAACTGTCCAATTTTGGTGAGCTCGTGCAAATTGTAGCCTCTTTTTCCTATTTGTAGTGGAGATGAGTGGTACCCGGTCGGGTCTTCTGCTGTTGTAGCCCATCCGCCTCAAGGTTGTGCGTGTTGTGGCTTCACAAATGCTTTGCTGCATACCTCGGTTGTAAAGAGTGGTTATTTCAGTCAAAGTTGCTCTTCTATCAGCTTGACTCGGTCGACCCATTCTCCTCTGACTTCTAGCATCAACAAGGCATTTTCGCCCACAGGACTGCCGCATACTGGATGTTTTTCCCTTTTCACACCATTCTCTGTAAACCCTAGAAATGGTTGTGCGTGAAAATCCCAGTAACTGAGCAGATTGTGAAATACTCAGACCGGCCCGTCTGGCGCCAACAACCATGCCACGCTCAAAATTGCTTAAATCACCTTTCTTTCCCATTCTGACATTCAGGACCACACCCCTAAATGCTTTGAAGCAACTGCCATGTGATTGGTTGATTAGATAATTGCATTCATGAGAAATTGAACAGGTGTTCCTAATAATCCTTTAGGTGAGTGTATGGTGGTGCAGTGGGTAGCGTTGCTGCCTTACAGTTAGGAGACCCGGGTTCACTTCCTGGGTCCAATCTGTGTGGAGTTTGCATGTTCTCCCCGTGTCTGTGTGTGTTTCCTCCCACAGTCCAAAGACATACAGGTTAGGAGGATTGCCAATCCTAAGTTGTCCCTAGTGTGTGCTTGGTGTTTGTGTGCGCGCTCTGCCCGGAGTTTGTGTACTTGCGCCCTGTGTTGGCTGGGATTGGCTCCAGCAGACCCCCGTGACCCTGTAGTTAGGATTTAGTAGGTTGGATAATGGATGGATGGATGGATATATAGATGGATAAGTTCTATCTTGGAGTTATATATATAAAATCTTCATTTGGATCTTGATCTTTGTTTGTCCACAAATGAATTAGAAGAAGAAGCACTAGATGGCAGTAGAGAGACAGCTAAAACATAGGCTTTGCATTAAGAGTCTCCTCCAGGCTTATACTACTGAAGACTGTAGTACTCCAGTCACACCTCAAAACACAGACATTCAAACTAAACAGATTGTTGTGCTTTAAATTAACTAAAGAGATCTTCATTTAGATCTTGATCTTTGTTTGTCTGCGAATTCCACGCATGCATAGACCACCGTCCAGTTTAGTACGTTGTTGTTACTCATGGATGTCAACAATGTTCCAGAATAACGAAAGGGGTGGTGGACAGTTTTACGCTGGTTAGCTCCTGAGGCCTGGTTAGAGAATGAGATTGCCGAAGATAAAAGGTACGTGCCTACGTAACATATGAATGAAAGAAAGACAGTGGGTAAAACGAATGACAATGTAACAGCACGTTCCAGAAATTATTATTGTTTCGTTGTAGCCGGCGAGTGCTGCACGTCTCACAGTTGTACCGTGGCTTGCTTACATGTCAGTGAAGTGATCCCTATTTATGCTTTAAAGAGCCTGGATACCTATGTGTCCCCCTTTTATAACCATTGCTCCGTGTATATTGCCTTACTCTTTGGATTGCCACAAAGCAACCTGCGAGATTGGAGAAAGGTTGAGAAGACATCGTGAGAGGAAATGACAGTGTCGTGAAAACGAGACGGACTGTGAACGGACAGAAGCAGAAATGCTCCTACACCACCACATAATTACGATTCAGACAGTGATTCCGAGTAGGCCGTTCCTATCGAATCAATGTCTAAGGGTTTTCTTTTGTAATTTTGTTTCCCTTATAAAAAATCATAATGCTGTGCGATGAAGGGCCCAGTTCACGACTGGCAGCCGCGTTTAAACAGGGAGCCCTTCACAGACAACTTTAACACGTAACGTAGTTGGGCGCACGTGGCTAGTATGTATGTATATATATATATATCTATCCATCCATCCATTTTCTAACCCGCTGAATCCGAACACAGGGTCACGGGGGTCTGCTGGAGCCAATCCCAGCCAACACAGGGCACAAGGCAGGAACCAATCCTGGGCAGGGTGCCAACCCACCACAATATATATATTGTTGTACACATAGCTAAAACAGAATTTTTTTATATGATATAGTAATAATGACATAATGATGATACAATACAATACAATTTATTTTTTGTATAGCCCAAAATCACACAAGAAGTGCTGCAATGGGCTTTATCAGGCCCTGCCTCTTGATAGCTCCCCAGCCTTGACTCTCTAAGAAGACAAGAAAAAACTCCCAAAAAAAACCCTTGTAGGAAAAAAATGGAAGAAATCTATATAAATATATATATATATATATATATATATATATATACACACACACAGTGGTGTGAAAAACTATTTGCCCCCTTCCTGATTTCTTATTCTTTTGCATGTTTGTCACACAAAATGTTTCTGATCATCAAACACATTTAACCATTAGTCAAATATAACACAAGTAAACACAAAATGCAGTTTTTAAATGATGGTTTTTATTATTTAGGGAGAAAAAAAATCCAAATCTACATGGCCCTGTGTGAAAAAGTAATTGCCCCTTGTTAAAAATAACCTAACTATGGTGTATCACACCTGAGTTCAATTTCCGTAGCCACCCCCAGGCCTGATTACTGCCACACCTGTTTCAATCAAGAAATCACTTAACTAGGAGCTGCTTGACGCAGAGAAGTAGACCAAAAGCACCTCAAAAGCTAGACATCATGCCAAGATCCAAAGAAATTCAGGAACAAATGTGAACAGAAGTAATTGAGATCTATCAGTCTGGTAAAGGTTATAGAGCCATTTTTAAAGCTTTGGGACTCCAGCGAACCACAGTGAGAGCCATTATCCACAAATGACAAAAATATGGAACAGTGGTGAACCTTCCCAGTGGCCGGCCAACCAAAATTACCCCAAGAGCACAGAGACGACTCATTCGAGAGGTCACAAAAGACCCCAGGACAACGTCTAAAGAACTGCAGGCCTCACTTGCCTCAATTAAGGTCAGTGTTCACGACTCCACCATAAGAAAGAGACTGGGCAAAAACGGCCTGCATGGCAGATTTCCAAGACGCAAACCACTGTTAAGCAAAAAGAACATTAGGGCTCGTCTCAATTTTGCTTAGAAACATCTCAATGATTGCCAAGACTTTTGGGAAAATATCTTGTGGACTGATGAGACAAAAGTTGAACTTTTTGGTAGTGGAACTTTTTGGAAGGCAAATGTCCCGTTACATCTGGCGTAAAAGGAACACAGCATTTCAGAAAAAGAACATCATACCAACAGTAAAATATGGTGGTGGTAGTGTGATGGTCTGGGGTTGTTTTGCTGCTTCAGGACCTGGAAGGCTTGCTGTGATAGATGGAACCATGAATTCTACTGTCTACCAAAAAATCCTGAAGGAGAATGTCCGGCCATCTGTTCGTCAACTCAAGCTGAAGCGATCTTGGGTGCTGCAACAGGACAATGACCCAAAACACACCAGCAAATCCACCTCTGAATGGCTGAAGAAAAACAAAATGAAGACTTTGGAGTGGCCTAGTCAAAGTCCTGACCTGAATCCAATTGAGATGCTATGGCATGACCTTGAAAAGGCGATTCATGCTAGAAAACCCTCAAATAAAGCTGAATTACAACAATTCTGCAAAGATGAGTGGGCCAAAATTCCTCCAGAGCGCAGCAAAAGACTCATTGCAAGTTATCACAAACACTTGATTGCAGTTATTGCTGCTAAGGGTGGCTTAACTAGTTATTAGGTTCAGGGGTCAATTACCTTTTCACACAGGGCAGTTGCTTCAATGCATTTAGGGGTGTGGTCCTGGTCAAGACAATCTCCTGAACTCCAAACTGAATGTCAGAATGGGAAAGAAAGGTGATTTAAGCAATTTTGAGCGTGGCATGGTTGTTGGTGCCAGACGGGCCGGTCTGAGTATTTCACAATCTGCTCAGTTACTGGGATTTTCACGCACAACCATTTCTAGGGTTTACAGAGAATGGTGTGAAAAGGGAAAAACATCCAGTATGCGGCAGTCCTGTGGGCGAAAATGCCTTGTTGATGCTAGAGGTCAGAGGAGAATGGGCCGACTGATTCAAGCTGATAGAAGAGCAACTTTGACTGAAATAACCACTCTTTACAACCGAGGTATGCAGCAAAGCATTTGTGAAGCCACAACACGCACAACCTTGAGGCGGATGGGCTACAACAGCAGAAGACCCGACCGGGTACCACTCATCTCCACTACAAATAGGAAAAAGAGGCTACAATTTGCACGAGCTCACCAAAATTGGACAGTTGAAGATTGGAAAAATGTTGCCTGGTCTGATGAGTCTCGATTACTGTTGAGACTTTCAAATGGTAGAGTCAGAATTTGGCGTAAACAGAATTAGAACATGGATCCATCATGCCTTGTTACCACTGTGCAGGCTGGTGGTGGTGGTGTAATGGTGTGGGGGATGTTTTCTTGGCACACTTTAGGCCCCTTAGTGCCAATTCAGCATCGTTTAAATGCCACAGGCTACCTGAGCATTGTTTCTGACCATGTCCATCCCTTCAAGCACTTTGAGCTACTGTTTGTATGAAAATGTGCTATATAAATAAATGTTGTTGTTGTTGTTCATGACCACCATGTACCCATCCTCTGATGGCTACTTCCAGCAGGATAATGCACCATGTCACAAAGCTCGAATCATTTCAAATTGGTTTCTTGAACATGACAATGAGTTTACTGTACTAAAATGGCCCCCACAGTCACCAGATCTCAACCCAATAGAGCATCTTTGGGATGTGGTGGAACGGGAGAGCGTGCCCTGGATGTGCATCCCACAAATCTCCATCAAGTGCAAGATGCTATCCTATCAATATGGGCCAAAATTTCTAAAGAATGCTTTCAGCACCTTGTTGAATCAATGCCACGTAGAATTAAGGCAGTTCTGAAGGTGAAAGGGGGTCAAACACCGTATTAGTATGGTGTTGCTAATAATCCTTTAGGTGAGTGTATATCTCTCTCTCTCTCTCTCTCTCTCTGTGTGTGTATATATATATATATATATATATATATATATATATATATATATATACACACACACACATTTTATATACTGTATATCTATACTAATAAAAGGCAAAGCCCTGACTGACTGACTCATCACTAATTCTCCAACTAGCCGTGTAGGTAAAAGGCTGAAATTTGGCAGGCTCATTCCTTACAGCTTCCTTACAAAAGTTAGGCAGGTTTCATTTCGAAATTCTACGCATAATGGTCATAACTAGAAGCTATTTTTCTCCATTTACTGTAATGGAGTTGAGCTCGAAAGCCGTGGGGGGCGGAGTTTCGTGTGACATCATCACGCCTCCCACGTAATTACGCCGTACGTAGAAAACCAGGAAGAGCTCCAAAAAGCGCTTAAGAAATTATGCATTATATAATTAAGAAGGCAGCGACACAATTAGAAGCGAGCGATTGACATATAAAACCATATTCAGCGGCTCACGTGAACTGACGCAGTGCGCAGACAAAAAGCAACAGTTCCAAAGAGTGCTGAACAAAAATCAAATTACATTGCTACGCTCAAACAGATAAACCACATTCCTTGGCGCAATAGTAGAGGCTTTGCCTCTAGCACCGACGTTCGAGGTTCGATTTCTGAGAGGGGATGCGAGTATGTACGCACGCATTTTTATTCATTTTACCTTCGCATCCCCTTTGAGACATATGAAAAAATATGCGGTTAACGCAGAAAGACATCACCAATTGAAGCTTTATGAATAATTGATACTTTATTCGCGATCAATGATTGTTTTGTTAAAGCCATACTCAGTGTATTCATTAGATGAATGGTAAAAAAGTAAGAGCGAGGGGACGGTAACTTATTGAGGCACACAGGCAAAACCACAATAGCACGCGGGCTTGATGTACTGTAGTGCCGTCAACTCGATCTGAATTGCGCGATCACATTCGAAAAAATATATCTTTTCAAGTTCTATTTAGTCCATATGTGTCAAACTCAAGGCCCACGGCCACATCCGGCCTGGTGTGTAATTAAATCCGGCCCGCGAGATCATTTTATATAGTGTATTATTGTTATTAATGGCCCGAGGAGATGAAGCGCTGGTAACAAAATAAACTACAGATCCCATAATGCAGCGCTTCAGCTACCTTGCCGAACACTTACTGCGTTAATCAAGTCTAGCTTATGATGCTGCAAGTTATTGCGAAGCTAGCCCACACAATGCCGAAGAGAAAAGGTGATTCTGAACATAGAGCCTTTAAAAACCGATGGGAGGCTGAGTATATGTTTACTGACATTGCCGGAAAACCCGTGTGTCTCATTTGTGGAGCTAATGTGGCTGTAATTACAGAATTTAATCTAAGACGGCACTATGAGACAAAACATCAAGATAACCTGAAATACCTGAATGCAATGCACAAGATACAGAAAGCAGAAGAGTTAAAGAAAAATCTGACACTTCAGCAGATGTTTTACCCGTGCAAAATCACAAAGTGATTTCAAGTGAAGCTACTTTTATGGGAGACACAAATGCACCAGTGCAACTTGCCCCACTTTCCCTGTTGCCAAGTAATGTTGAATCAAGTCGGCACAACGGTTTTCCCAAATACGTATTTTGCTGATAAACTGAGTTCGCACGCCGCTTTGGTGACTTTGAAGAACAAAAAAAGATTTTTCAGTTGTTTTGCAACCCATTTGCCGTCGATGTGGAAACTGCACCTGTGCAGATTCAGATGGAGGTGATTGAGCTGCAGTGTAGTGGCACACTGAAGGCAAAGTACGATACTGCAGGGCCTGCACAGTTTATTCACTCCATTCCTACACAAATGCTCCAGCTCTGTCTACATAAGGCTCCAACCTTGTGCATGTTTGGTAACACATATCTGTGTGAGAAGCTCTTCTCAGTCATGAAGACTAACACAACAGCACACAGGAGTCGCCTCACTGATGAGCACCTGCAGTCCATCCTGAGAATCTCCACAACACAGAACCTCACACCAAACATAAACGAACTTGTTGCCAAAAAAAGATGCCAGGCGTCCAGCTCTGATAAAATGACATATTTGTTATTGCTGAAAAGAACAAATTTTATTTATATTTCCAGGTTTTGTTATGCACCATGTTCTTATTTGAATTTGTATAATTTTGACAGGATATATTTTTATGGAGAGCAAAATCTTTTGGGATATTTAAAATTTAAGTTTATTTTTTATATAAAATTACATAAGAGTAAAGAAATTTGAATGTTTGTTCTTTTAACGTTTACTTTATTTCTAACATGTATAATTTAGACAGGATATATTTTTATGGAGAGCAAAATATTATAAGTTATTAAGGTTTGAGTTGATTTATTCCGGAATAATATTCTGTCGACTAAATAAAAATTCCTTCTATTTAAAATTTAAATACATAGAACAGTACCATTTGTAGCATCAGATGTAGTATTGGATCCTGAAGGGAGATATGTAATGGTCATGGGAGACTTATCTAACTGTAAAATGATTTTGATAAATGTTTATGCACCTAATGTTGATGATAAGGAATTTATACAAAATTTATTTGCATCCATTCCCAATCTGAACACTCATAAAGTTATAATGGCTGGGGACTTTAATTGTGTTCTAAATCCACTTTTAGATAAGACTTCCTCCACAGGGGGAACGCAACTAACACTGCAAAGATAATTACAAAGTTTATAACTGATCACAACTTATCAGATCCCTGGAGGTTTTTAAACCCAAATTCAAGAACATATTCTTTCAAGTCACCAGTACATCATTGCTACTCAAGGATTGATTACTTCTTTATAGATAATAACTTCTTGCCTAAGATTAAATCTTGTAAATACGATGCTATTGTTATTTCGGACCATGCTCCTATGATCTTGGAGCTGAAATTACTAAGCCCCATACACTCACCCCGCAGATGCGCTCAACCGCTTCTATTAGCTGACGAGAATTGTACTGAATTTATATCCAAACAAATCAAATTCTTTCTAGAGACAAATACATCCCCTGAGATCTCTGCAGGAATACTCTGGGAAACTCTTAAGGCCTTCTTAAGAGGACAGATTATCTCATATCTTTCCCACAGAAATAAATCCGAAGCGAAGAAAGTAGCAGAGATAAAAGCGAAATTACTAAAATAGATGAAGAACATGCCAGACTACCAAGCGAGACTCTACATAAGAGGAGGCAGGCTCTACATTCAGAATTAAACCTCTTGACAACTAAAGAAACTGAACAACTAATTTACAAATCCAGACATCATTATTATGAACATGGAGAAAG